>NC_036464.1:29209007-29496507 GCF_002775205.1 Xiphophorus maculatus
CATATTTGTTAAAACTATTACTATGTCATGACAGTATGGTATGAGTCAAAAAATCTGTGAAAAATTTACTCCCTCTTTCTTCTCCCAGTGTTCCCAGCGCTAACTACAGAAATACACCGCTTGGTCAGAAACAAAAAGTCACAGACAGGAGTAGGGTCTTAGCATTGTTGATCACGTTTGTGTACATGCTGCTCAGACCCTTGCCTGCAGAAGGTTCAGCAGCGTGTACCCGAGGTTTATTGACAACGCTTTGACCTTCCTTCTTCTGACTAGCTGCCTCTGACTGGGAGCAGTGCATTTCTTCAGGTGGCAGTTGTAGCACTGGGAGGAGGTGAAGGAACTTGATTATTAATATTATATATTTTTTAAAATATTAAAATTTGTAACTTTTTAAAATTACATTAACAATATGGTGACAGCTTTAACAAATATGTTAAAAACATTATTTTTTTAGTAATAGTTATATTCTGCAGCTTCAAGGAAGGTTGAACGAAACTCATTTCTAATTTCTGTTTTCCTGCTCCAGGCCACAGCGGGGCGCCGTGCGACGGACAGCAGCCGAGTTCATCGGACTCGGAGCAGCCACTGGATTTGCCACCTCCAGGTCTTCAGAACAGCGATGATAAGCAGACTGTGAGACACGTGTTGCTCTGTCTGCTGCTCAGCGTCAGTCTGCTGGCGGTAAGCAGGAAGCAAAGAGGACAGATTGCAACTGATTGTTTCACAAAGAAAAATTAATGATCGCCTTCAAATGCTAACTTCACTGCCTTGGATGGAGATCATATATGAAGTGTAAGCAGTGGAAGATGTATTGCTGTCTCGTCATATAGAATCTATCCAGCTGTCTCTGGTGGCTGTTCAACAAAGATCCAGGCCGGCTTTACCTGGAGCTGCAGTTTTTCTGTGCTGTGGCCAACTACGGGCAGGTACCTCAGCATGTCTATGCTTTGTATCTCTGGCTCCGTTTTTGTTGCAAATATCAGCAAAACTTTGTTGATGCTCTGCTAATATGTAAAAAAACACAATTTCCCACATGAAATAAATCCAATTAAAATCACATGTGAATAAGTATAGAGTGATAAGTCATTTAAAGCATGCTGCACCATCATCCTACCACTTCTTGTTGTCGTCTTTGCTGTTTTTGCCACCAGTAACATTCAGGTTGTTGATCATCGAGTCGCTGATCATGTGACTCTTGTGATATGATAAATGTTTCCATTGAAATTTGGTGAAATACACTAATTTCAATTCAGCCAAAAAACAACCTCATCCTCATGCAAAAACTTTAAAAAAAAAACTTTTTTTTTTTCGAAACTGCCAAAATTATTTTCGCATTTCAAATTTTAACAATTATATGGTCAGTGGAAATGCATGTGTGGGCTGTTGTAGGGAAGACTGTAGCTTGTGCTTGTTTTTGCTTGCTGTTTCCCAGGGTTTCCTTTCATTTGGAATATTTGGTCTGGATAAACACCTCATCATTGTGCCGTTCAAGAAGAGGTGGGCTGAGACTTCAGCTGTGATTTCACATTGCTTTTGTAACGTCTTTTGAGAAAGTCCTGAAATAATGATGTTGTCCAGGTTTCTCAGCCTGTGGCACAGCCGAGACGGAGAGGATCCGAGTCCCTCTGCTGTGCCTGAGGACGTCCGACTCACCTGTACCCAGTTTGTCCGCTACCACAAAGACCAGTGTGTACAAGACATAGTACATACTCACAGGTATGAAGGACACAGTTGGCACATTCTGTAGTGCGTTGTAACAGTATTCATAACTGTTTAATGAGTAGCTTGATAAATAAAAATCTAAAAGGTGTGCCTTGCATTTGTATTCAGCCATTCAATACTTTGAATAATACTTTTTGCTGTAATTACAGCTAAAGTTATTCCAGGGATATCTTTGTCCATTCTGCTTTGCAAAATAACTCAGTCTAACTACACGGAGAACATCTCTAGATATCGATTTTCAAGTTTTCCCAATGATTGCCATTTGGATTTGTAGGCAGACTTCCATCTAAATCTTTTAATAGTAACTCTGAATGTTGGGATATCCTACCATTAGCCTTGGATATGCTAGCATTAGCCTTGCCTGGCAATAGTTACCATGGGCTTCTTGATTGATGCCTTCCTCACTTAGTATGTCAGCTTAAGGAGACAGACACGTCTTTGTAGCTGTTGGAATTGTCCCATTGTTATAGGATATTGTTTATATACTATAATCTTGTTTTTAACTTCCTCATAACTTTACCTCTGGTCTATGTGCTGTTCTGTTTGGTCTTCATGATTCTAATGTTCTCTAGCATGCTCCTGAGTTCAGAACCGCTGAGGTTTCACTAAGACTTAATAACTCCTGGACAGTTTTACATGGATTTTCTTCATCAGTAACAGAGTAAAGGGGGTTGAACACAAATGTATGACATCTTTCTGTTTTTATTATTTTCAAATAATAAAAAAATGCTATTTTCATTTACTGTCTACTTCAAGTATTACTGTCTTGTTTCCCTCAGAGCAACAGCTAGCATAAATAGAGCCTAAACATAAAACCTTTCCACCCTATTGAAAAGACCCAGGCGCTATAATTTTATGACTCTTGGCTGATACTCTTTGCTTTTCTCCAAACAAGTTCCTATTCTTCTTTCACCTTTCACCTCAGATGAATTAATCCTTTCCTTGCTTTTTCTCTCCCTGTCTCTGCCATCTTTCCTTTGCTTGGCTGCTTCCTGTGCTCCCCTACCCTTCATCACCACCAAGTGGCTCAGGGGAGAGTGTGAATGCTTTGGCAGGTGAATCATTCCTCTGATTGTCACAGGTTTGGAGGAGTGAAGCAGGAGAATGGAATTGGACGTTGCCTTTCCCATCATTCCCAGTATTTAAACACAAATCCTCAGAGACATGGCAAGTCACAGAATCTGCACTGGAATTACAGTCCAGACAAATCATGCAACCAAACTTCACTTCCTTACAACATGGAGGCTCCAGATGAACACCTTGGATACATTTCTACTCTTCAGGGACACGATGACCTCTATTCAAGCCTGCCCCAGTCCTGCGTCTGTGAAGGCGTCTTTCGAGGGAGTGACTTGGTGGACTGGCTAACGGAGCAAGGTTTGTGCGCCAGATGGACCGAAGCCAAACATTACGGCGTTCGTTTAAAGCGGGAGGGGGAGTGGTGAGCCACCCGACAGGCCAGCAGAGCTTCAGGGACGAGCCAACTCTAACCTACTACTTCCTACAGGAGGAGGGATGGCCCAGGAACATCTGAGAGGACGAACAGAAACTTTGGGGTGCCAAACAGGAAGTGCCTTATGGTGAAATTACCACAAGATACTAGCTGGATTGTTGCAAGACCCAAAGACTCTGTGCAGAATTACATTACCATCAAAATCTGTTTTACAGGGAGAAAATCCTTTTGCACTGTAAAAGTATTGAGTAGTGCTTCTCCATTTTCATAAGAAAAACAACAAAACTAGTCTCGACCTCTGACTGGGGGTCATAAACTCAACATCCAGGCTTTTCCAATCATTCCCTATCTGTGCTCCAGGTCAGGGTACTAACACTCTTCAATGTGGAGGCTGTTACTGAGCTACAAAGTGTCAAATGTAGCTGTTTTTAGTGTCAGTTTGGGGGTTTGAAGACAGTCAAATGTAAGAAGGTATTTAGAGAAAGAGAGAGAGAGATGAAGCAGATAACACGAAGGTTAACTGAGTCAGAACAGCAGGACACTCTGTTTTATAGTGTTTTTAAACAGATGGAGATCTCTGCTTTGTAACGCTAAACATGAGGGGATGCTTCAAATATCAACTTTGTTTAAAACAATGAAACATTTTTACAGCTATTCCTCTCTCACACGGTTTGACATGGCCTCTACTTCCAATAGAAATAATTTATGATCGCTCACATCAGGAAGGCAAGGAAAAAATATTGATTTTTTCTTTTCTATATTCTAGTTCCTAAAAAAACACTTGTCATCGATAAGATCTGTTTTTGCTATCCAAAGTTTTACCAAAACTGCAGAACTGAATTCTGATTGGTGCGTCTCTATCAATGAAAGTCATTAGCGAGAACTTATGGAAAAAGTGTGTGGTACATAAAGACAGAAACACTACTTGTTGGTCATTCAGTCTGTGAGCCAGAATCTGGTTACTTTATTTTTCCCTCTCTGAACACTTAATGATGGACTTTTGTCTTAAACACTGGCGTTTTCCTCATGAAGTCTGTGTGAACAGAAGGATGCTCATCCATCAACGTGGTGACGTGTGTGTACCATTGATGCGAGGAAAGCAGACAGTTGGACAGACTGAGTGAATGTCCAACTACACTCCAGAGGGTTTTTATGTTTCAGGTGAGAAGAAAAAAACAGCTTCCTGAGAAAGCAGTATTTAATTTGGCATGCTGCCTTTGAACTAGTTTGGTGTCTGCTGACCTCTTGCATGACTCAGCATTGAACCATTTTGCACTGACTGAATAAAAATTAAAAACATGGAGTCATGCAGGTCACTGGATATTTCTGCGCTGATATTGTGAGTTGCATGTTATCTAACTTTTGTGTTGGACTGATTTTTTTTCCCTAAAAATATGAATTTTCTATACCAGTTTGCAACCAAAAGCATATCCTAGATTTATGCTTTTGGGGGAGGGGGGCACGGGTGGGACATGTCAATACATATTTATATAAATAAACACAAAATAATACAATCACAGAGAAATAAAGATAATTAAATAATGACTAATGCTGAATAATATGTATTAGGCTTTACATATTTATTTGCACATGTGTATATACATATTATCTATATAGGTTTTATTCATGTTTTCCAGCCAAGGAGTTGTAGCTTCAAATCAAATTTTATTTGTATAGCACATTTCAGCAGCAAGGCATTTCAAAGTGCTTTACATCATATCAGACACAGAAACACAATGCAACATAGAATCAACAATCAAAACACAACATTAAGTCAAGTTTCATCAATAAATTTGTAATTGATTACGTTTCAAATACAATCCTAAACAGGTGGGTTTTTAGTCGAGATTTAAAGGAAGTCAGTGTTTCAGCTGTTTTACAGTTTTCTGGAAGTTTGTTACAAATTTGTGGTGCATAGATGCTGAATGCTGCTTCTCCTCGTTTGGTTCTGGTTCTGGGGATGCAGAGCAGAACCAGAAGACCTGAGAGGTCTGGAGGGTTGATACAACAACAGTAGATCTTTGATGTATTGTGGTGCTAAACCGTTCAGTGATTTATCAGGCCAACAATGTGGCCTGAGTGGTATACCAAATAACTGCAGGGATTGGGGACAGAGTTTTAAAACAGACCAATAAAATTTACAATAATTTATTTAAAACGTAAATAATTAAAAGGAGGCGTAGGCAGTCCTTGAAGGCAAAGTCAATAAACAAGTCTATAAAATAGACTCTTAGCTGAAGAAATTGACTTAATAAATCTATAAATAAACTGGATGTATTTAGATAGAAAATAAATAGTACACACCTCTCCCGCAGGACAACATGACAAAGGGGAGGGCCTAAGGGACGCAAACATTTTAAAGACAATACCACAGAAGAAGAAATAAAAAGAAGGGGCTTCCGGACTTAAAGTAACACGGTTAAAACAATGACAAAGATCGTCAGTCAGGTAGGGAACAATACAAATAAACAAAAAAGACATTTTGTGTAATAACAAAAGAAAATTACAACCAGGTTACATTGGCTGGAGCAACCGTTTTCTCTAGGTGGACTTGGTGCGAGGTACCCATCAGGTTCCAGTGCGTCCCTTAGATGTACCCAAAACCGCAGTTATCACTCCTTTTGGTCTTTTTGAGTTTTACAGATGCCTTTCGATCTTAAAGGCGCAGTGCAGACTTTCCAGTGGCTTATGCAGTGTTGTAGAGACCATTTTTAGATGGTCTCAGACTCGACCGCATTTGGACTCGGTCTTGTCTCAGTCAGATGTTATTGCTATGCTTGCTAACCTGATCAACAAAAGAAGTGATGCTTTAGAAACTGTTAAGGAAAAATGATTACTTTTAGTGCTTAATACAGTTAATCTTACAACATGTGTAAAAGTTATATTCAATACTCTTATTTGGAACAGGTTTTGTCTGAGATGCGGGATGGGGCCGAATGAGCAGGCATTCAGACAAGCAGGGGCCTCCCGCTGTCACACAGAGCCATAAAATTAGCATTCCGATGGGGCAGAAGTACGGGAGTTTGGGGGAAGAGACTTCAGAGGTATCTGCGAAATCTCATCTCAGGACCTTTCGGCGCCAGGGATCCGCCCGTACCAGACAGGGATTAGCACTAAGTGGTCCGCCCTTTTGCTTAGACAAAAACCAGACGGCCCTCCAATCTTTGCCGTAAATCAGGGAGGTTCTTAAGTTTCTCTGAGTCCCTACGGGAGTTCTAATTGGTCGAAGAACGGAACACCTTAATTGAATATATTAAATTGAAGAAACACCCACTCAGTATAAAATTTCGTGTCAGCGCTAAAAATCCAGAGAGCGGCCACTATTTTTTGCTTTTTGCATGGGCTCTCTCCTTTTTTTGTCTGTCTTTGTCTTCGTTTTGTTGATCTGTCTTCTCTGTCTTTGTCTGTATGGGGAAATCAATGCATATCTCTGTACCTCTGCAGCTTTGTTAATTGATTCTTGCGTTGCTTTGTATGGGATTAAACTCTGTGATCTGTGACGTCAACGCGCTCTGTTGTTTCACTTTCTCTGCAGCACCGCCCGCTAGGGATCCCGGGACTTTAAGGAAGAAAGAGCCAAACGTTTTGTCCAAAGTTAATACTAAATTATTCTTCCTTAATAAAACAAAGCTGGGAAATATGCCAGAAGAAATTAAAGATATCAAAAAGAAAATTAGCTCAGTTGAAAAATGTGTGGAGCTCAATGAAAAAGATACAACGTCCTGCTTAATCTGTGTTACTGAGATGGAGAGCTATGGCCGCCGCTGAGACCGAGAGGGAGAACGTGTTGGAGGAGGTGTTGAGGGTGTGCCAGGACGTTCTTCCAAAAGAAAAAGAAATGCTTCAGATCGTAATTGATATCGCTCATCGAGTTGGAAGAAAGCTCACAGGCAGCTCTCACCCCGTTATATCATCATTCGATTTATTGCGAGGAGATATCGTGATTACATATGGAAAGCAACTAAGGGAAATGACTTCCTGAAAAAAATGGATTTCGTTTTACTATAGACTTTTGCAAAGAAGATCATGAATCCCGGCAGAAGCTATGGCCATACATCCAGAAGGCTCCTGAAGAGGGAAAATCAACCTACTTCGTAGGGAGTCCTGGTTTCATCTAGGGCTGTTGTAAACAAATATTTTAGTAATCGAGTAATCTATAGATTATTCTTACTATTAATCAAATAATCGGATAAAAAAAGATTAAGTAAAACATTGGTAAATCTAACATTATTTTTCACATTTGAGCTTCCCTGACAATAACTTTTCTGTAGTTTAGAAAATTAACTCGTAACAATAATAGCTCACTTTCCAAGGTAATCTGAAGAAAAGTTATAGAAGAAAAATCTGAAATTATATTCAATTCAATAATAAAGAGGCAGGCTCACAAATACGGTTATAAAAAGTGTCTATACTCCAGATTTTCGTTTATGCATTCATCTTCAGTCAATTTAATAGATGAACTCTCACCTTGCCCAGACATTTATAGCTTTTGTGTTTATGTTAGCGACGGATTTAACACCTTCGATTGTCACACACAGAAACACATCTAGCTACATGCCGCCACGATGAGCTCCGCCACCCATTTGTTGAGACCAGGATGATATGAAATAATTTCCGGTTGTTCGTAAATAAGCCACTTACATAATGCGCAGCCGCCCGCAGTGTACAGTCTATCCGCTCACCTGTATAAATACACCTGCAGCGTTCTTCCCCTCTGTTCGCTCTGAACCGCCACCAGGCAGCAGCTCCAGGAGGAGAAAAGACTGCTGTACTCCAGGCATCGCACCAGTCATTTTAAGGATGCTTATTGGTCCCCCGAAAAACAACAAAGACCCGGCATTATCATCAATCAATAAAATCCTCCCAGGCTGAACTTGAAAACTGGACGTTATGCTGCCAACACTTAGCTTTCGTCAACAACTCAGGCGGAAGTGAGAGCTCCGCGCAACGCAAAAAATAACCCGGCCCAGTGCGCTAAATAATAAAATATAATTTAATGAAGCTTCGAGGCAGATAAATTTTCCTCGATTAATTTTAATAATCGAGGTACTCGAATCACTTGAGGAATCGTTTCAGCCCTAGTTTCAAGAATTCCCTCAGTGTTTACTTCAATGCAAGAATAATCGCAAGTCTATTTCCTATGGAGTGAAAATAGTCTCAAAATACCTGTGTGTGTAATACTGAATTTGTAACTCATGTAAGTATCTTTGTGTGTAACTTTGGATAGTTGTATCTGTGAAACATGATTTGTAAACTTTAAAAAGAAAATTTGTGCATAACTGATGTGCCGCTGATGGTCTTCTGGGCAGATTTTACGATTCTCTGGAGAGCCTTCCTCTGTGCTGCTGTGTAGCTGGGGAAACACACAGAGACAATAGCAGATCATACTTTCAATAGAACATCAATAGAAGGACACCTTCAGTTTTTGAGAAATATTGTTCCTCCTCAGGACTCTCAGGAAATAGTCTCTGCTGAGCTTTCTTTGTCAGTTCTGCTGTGTTTACATCCCAGGCCAGGTTATCCATGATCCGAACTCCCAGGAAACGGAAGTTTGACATCCTCTAAACCAGCTGTCTGCAGATGTTTAGTGGTTGAATGTCTCTTTTACTTCTCCTAAAATCCACTATTTCCTCATGGGTCTTGGCTGTGTTTAGGATCAGGTTGTTGTCTGTGCACCATGCTGTCAGTTGCTTCACCTCATTCCTGTAGGCACACTCTTCCACCCCTGAGATGAGGCCCACTACAGTTGTGTCATCTGCAAATTTAACAAGAGTGGTACTTTGATGGACTGAAACACCATTGTGTGTGTACAGGACAAAGAGCAGAGGGCTCAGCACACAGCCCTGAGGAGAGCCAGTACTGATGTTGATATCTGAAGAGGTATGGGGGCCCATTCTGACTCTTTGCTTGCAATCTGTCAGGAAGTCCTTAATCCAGCAACAGATGGAAGAGGGGATTCCTAGGGCTGCCAGTTTACACACTAATCTGTCAGGGAGGAAGTATGTGTGTGTGTATTTGCATGACCAATATTGGATGGTTGGGGGTTATACAGAATACTATTTTGTGTGTGTGTTGCTGGTAAACGGGATAATTATCAATCTGGATGTTTGATTTATAAATGTTCTCAAAACGTCCACCAGGGGGAGTGACGGAAGGATAAGAAAATACAAGGACACCAATGAAATATTATTTGCATCCCAAAATGGCTCCGTTTCGTTCGTTTCGACCACCAAATAATTATTGTGTCCCGTCCCAATAAAGACAAAATTGAGTGTATTGTATTTTATTGCATTTTCCATAGAAAACGGGCTGAAAAATGCAAAAGGCAAAACATCAAAACAAGAATTTTAAATCAGTATAATCAGAAGAAGACAGAAGATTAAGACTGGTAAAAGAATCTCCAAACAAAGTGCCTTTATGAAGCATTCTGAAACCATTAAAATTTGAAATGTGGCATTTTCATATTTCCCTTTAAAAGTCAAAATCCCAAACCTATCTGAAAAACTGAATTTCACATAGAAAGTTCTCCATGATGTGATTTTGCAACCAGTGAGTTTAATTTATGTGGCAAAACAAGGTCAGAAGGATGTTAATATGGGAAAAGATCAGAAGTTTCTGCAGCCATATTCATGTCTGCACAGTGAAGTCTCACCTCATGATGGGAGTTCAAAATGTCCTGGTGCTTCTCACCTGATACTGTTAATGATACTTATTAAAATAGAATACAAAATAAAATGGAACAGATTTAGATGAAATCAAACCTAAGGTAGCTCAGTCACAACCATCTATTTAATCTTTATCATTCCTTCACAGGAGTTTCAGCTACATTAAGACGTGTTTAAGTGCTTTAGGAAAAAAACAGTAACTTGACTACAACACTGTAAATATGTAAACAAACCAAAACGGGATTGCCGCTATGAAGTTTAGACAGCTGCAATGAACACAATCAGTAAAAACGGAAACATTGTTAGTTTCAAAATCAGAACAGAAGGAAACATCTGGAGCCAGATACATAAATCCCAGAGGAGTTTTACATCTAATGTGTTTGAGCACATTTTTCATAATATAAAAATATATAGTATATTTTTAAACACACTTTTCATTGTACTTTTGCTTGCAGCAATAATCAGTCCATGACATGATTATTTATTCATGTTTTAAATAATGCTGCACAAAATAAAATTCTAACTCCAAAGTTTTTGTTTTTTTATATACGGTAATTACATCTCATTCAACGCCTGATTTAAACAGTCAGCCCTTAAAGCTGCAGTAAATAATTATTCTAAGTATTTTTTACATTATATGTGTCATGGCAGGCTAAAATGAAACCGATAATCTGTGAAAAATAAAATCACATTTGTAGAAATCTGCCTCTTGATCAGAAACAACCAATTCAGAAGAAGACTGAATATAGATGTTACTTTATAACATCTAAAATCTACTGGCTTATGTCTAAGTGTTAGTAAAATATGTACACCCAGGACAGGTTGTCAGGCAACACAGAAACAGACAGGACACACAACCATGCACACACACACCTAGGGAGAATTTAAGACTATATATACACTGCTCAAAAAAATAAAGGGAACACTCAAATAACACATCCTAGATCTGAATGAAAGAAATATTCTCATTGAATACTTTGTTCTGTACAAAGTTGAATGTGCTGACAACAAAATCACACAAAAATCATCAATGGAAATCAAATTTATTAACCAATGGAGGCCTGGATTTGGAGCCACACACAAAATTAAAGTGAAATAACACTACACGCTGATCCAACTTTAATGTAATGTCCTTAAAACAAGTCAAAATGAGGCTCAGTATTGTGTGTGGCCTCCACGTGCCTGTATGACCTCCCTACAATACCTGGGCATGCTCCTGATGAGGTGGCGGATGGTCTCCTGAGGGATCTCCTCCCAGACCTGGACTAAAGCATCCGCCAACTCCTGGACAGTCTGTGGTGCAATGTGACGTTGGTGGATGGAGCGAGACATGATGTCCCAGATGTGCTCAATCGGATTCAGGTCTGGGGAACGGGCTGGCCAGTCCATAGCTTCAATACCTTCATCTTGCAGGAACTGCTGACACACTCCAGCCACATGAGGTCTAGCATTGCCCTGCATTAGGAGGAACCCAGGGCCAACCGCACCAGCATATGGTCTCACAAGGGGTCTGAGGATCTCATCTCGGTACCTAATGGCAGTCAGGCTACCTCTGGTGAGCACATGGAGGGCTGTGCGGCCCTCCAAAGAAATGCCACCCCACACCATTACTGACTCACTGCCAAACCGGTCATGCTAAAGGATGTTGCAGGCAGCAGACCGCTCTCCACGGCGTCTCCAGACTCTGTCACGTCTGTCACATGTGCTCAGTGTGAACCTGCTTTCATCTGTGAAGAGCACAAGGCGCCAGTGGCGAATTTGCCAATCCTGGTGTTCTCTGGCAAATGCCAAGCGTCCTGCACGGTGTTGGGCTGTGAGCACAACCCCCATCTGTGGACGTCGGGCCCTCATACCATCCTCATGGAGTCAGTTTCTAACCGTTTGTGCGGACACATGCACATTTGTGGCCTGCTGGAGGTAATTTTGCAGGGCTCTGGCAGTGCTCCTCCTGTTCCTTCTTGCACAAAGGCAGAGGTAGCGGTCCTGCTGCTGGGTTGTTGCCCTCCTACGGCCTCCTTCACGTCTCCTGGTGTACTGGCCTGTCTCCTGGTAGCGCCTCCAGCCTCTGGACACTACGCTGACAGACACAGCAAACCTTCTTGCCACAGCTCGCATTGATGTGCCATCCTGGATGAGCTGCACTACCTGAGCCACTTGTGTGGGTTGTGGAGTCCGTCTCATGCTACCACGAGTGTGAAAGCACCACAAACATTCAAAACATCAGCCAGACAGCATAGGTACTGAGAAGTGGTCTGTGGTCCCAACTGCAGAACCACTCCTTTATTGAGTGTGCCTTGCTAATTGCCAATAATTTCCACCTGTTGTCTATTCCATTTGCACAACAGCAGGTGAAATTGATTGTCAATCAGTGTTGCTTCCTAAGTGGACAGTTTGATTTCACAGAAGTTTGATTTACTTGGAGTTATATTGTGTTGTTTAAGTGTTCCCTTTATTTTTTTGAGCAGTGTATAGATATATATATATAAATAAATAAAGTAGTGCTCCCCTGGCAGATTTCTCCACTTTTAACAAGAAATAATCTGCCAGTGGAATTAATCCATTGTTTTTATTAATATTGATGAATTATCAGAACTTACTTGTGAGTCTGTATGTCTGATTTTAAATTTATTAAGTTACTAGACAAAAATACTTTGTAATATTTAGTGTTTTTGCGGTGCATGCATCAGATCTTTAACAGGAACAGAAAGATTTGTTAATCTCGAAGGTGACACTTAATCAACTCTGTGCAAAATAATTACAATTTCTTGCCAAATGTGACATTCCATCCATTCAAGAGGAGGATTTTCACCACAGTAACTTCTAAGGTGTTTTAAGACAATAAGTTCATGTTAATAAAGACTAAGCACAACCTGATGAAAATAGAAGTTCAAAACAAGTACCGCCCTGAATGTCTGGAGTCTCCAGAGTGACCTTGAAGAGGTCTAGAGGTCACAAGTGTTCATCTCTACCTGAGCAGCGTTAACATTCAGTGTCATCTGCTCTTCCTGTCCCGGCCGGTTCCATTGCTGGTGACGCCATCCAGCTTGAGGTGAGCGGTGCCAAAGCGTTTGATGAGCGCTCCGGGCAGCAGAGCCATGAGCGCAATGGCCAGCAGCTGAGTCAGCGTCCCCCACGAGAAGATGTCGTCTAAAGAGGACAATTGTGAGAGGACGGAGCCCGTACGCACACAGATGAAGTTGTACGGGATTAAACCTTGGAGGAGGAAGATAAGACGGAAACAGCAGCTGTGTCATTGGATCTGCGACATCTGTTTGTCTATTCATTTTTATGCTTTTAGCTCACCTATTAATACAGAGAAGAAGAAAATGGATAGAGGGATGTTGAGGACAGGACAGGTGATGTTAAGGAACCAGTTAGGAGTCATGGGGAAAAAACGAAGGAAGAGGAGGAAGAAGAATAAGCTGCTACGATTCTCCTCCACCTGACAGGAAGACGACAACAAAAAAGTCCAGGAAAGAAAATATAACAAAGAAAAAGTTTTGCAGGGATTCAATGGAAAAGAAAAACAAGACGTGGTTAGGAAAGAAGTTGAGGAAAATGTTCAGTTTCAATCCACCAATTCTAAGCAAAAAAGCTTTATTAGTGCAAAACTTCAGTCCAACAACTTTATTAGTTTAGTTTAAATGGAAAGAGATTTTCATTAAACCAAAATGTTTCTGATGGGGAATAAAGAAAATGTCAATATGCAAGCATCAGAACATATAGATTAATGTGACACTTTAAGATTTCTTTTGCATTTTATTGAGTTATTTGTAGACCGAAAAGATGAACAGAAAACTCAGAGGCATTTTGTTTCACTTTCATGTTTTCCCTTAGACTGGCTTTATCTGCCCTGCCAGGTTCATTTTTCAGTCATATTTGCACCATGTTATTCTTTCATTTAAGTGCCACAACTATAAACTAAACATTTATTAGCAAGCTAAAAAGTTAGCTTCAGACTAAATATTTAGCTCTGAGCAAATTATTTAGTCTGAAGCTACATATTTAGCATCAAATTCAATATTTAGTTTGCAAACTAAATATTCTGTTTGCAAGCTAAATAATTAATATTTAGTTATTTATATTGAGTTATTTTGCTTGCTAACTAAATGTTTAGTTTTGAACTACATATTTAGTTTGTAATTTGAATATTTAGCTTGCTAACTAAATGTTTAGTTTTGGACTAAATATTTAGTTTGGAAACAAACTACCTGGCTTGCTAAAGAAATATTTAGCTAAGAAAATATTTAGTTTGAAGTTAATATTTAATTGATATATGAAATATGTATCTTCCTAATGAAATATTTAGTTTGAAACTATGACATTTATAAATTCATAAGTAACATTCATTTATGACTTTAAAAAATGAGCTTCCATTTCTTTTTGCAGGTTCATCTTAGATATGAGCTGCATTTATTGTACCAGATGTCAGAATGTCTGTCTTAACCTCCATGTTGGATTCATGTTTTCCAGCTTCATTTCCAGTTGGGTCAACATTTCTGACACTCGGAAAACATCCAGAATATCACCGAAAACAAGTTAAATCCTACAAAAAAATTAGCCAATTCTTGTTTACCACACAAATAAAGGATAAATGACCAATCTGGTGAAGATTGACCCGCCTACCTTCATCTGCAGCAGAGCCACTTTCTCTGGGAAGAAGTGAACCACATACTGCTTCCCAAACGCCGAGGACAACAGGAAGCAGAACGTGGAGCCGAAAGTGGCGAGCAAGCAGGTCAGCATCAGACCCACCCAGGGTCCGAAAATAGCCCCCCCCAACATGTTCTGAAACAGGGCAGATTACATGGAGGGAAGTGTTTTAGTTTCCCTGCTTTCTGTTTAGTTTCTGTCAGTGTGTGGCTCACCAGGAAGGAGGACCCAGGTATGGCGAAGGACTGCTTATATAGGTAGGCGCTACAGAACAGTAGCAGAACGTAGCTGTAGTTCTCTGTTTTGTAAAACTTGAGCGTGTTGGCCAGTTCCTGTAGTGACTCCAGGTCTGATGGAAACGTCAGCCTGGATGGAAAATTAGAGGAACACACCATAGTACACTAATGTGAGTTTTTTCATTTGCTACTAAAATCAAGTTGTGGTATGACTGATGAAACACAATAAGAATGAACCTAATGCACAGCAAAGAAAATTTACAACAGGTTGACTGAAAAAGAGAGCAAAATGGCCCATTTAAAGGCCCAATCTTAACCTGATTCAAATGGAAAATCATATTGACTGTGCGGTAATTTGAACAACCTTTGCATTTATTTCACAAAATTTTGGGTCGGTTTGAAAATCTTCCTGCATGTTTTAGCTTAAACGTGTTATGCTAAACGTTTATGGTCAAATGTTTAGCATAATATTTTCTATTTGTTACTGAAAATCTAAATGTATTGTCACCAATTTACAGCAGGGAGACACTGCTACAAAGCAAAGTATTGGTTTATCTCAATATACCTGATGGTCAATCTGGGAACTTCACCTGTCTCTAAATTAGTCACTTCGCTATAGTGCATTTGTAACTTGGTTGTATTTCTCTTTTGTTATAATTACACAAAATGTCTTTTTTTTTTGATTATTCGTATTGTTCCTTACCTGACTGAAACACCGTCGTTTTAAGTGTGTTACTTTAAGATTGGAAGCACCTCCTTTTTGTTTCTTCTTCTGTGGTATTGTCTTTAAATTGTCTGCACCCCTTACACACATGGGCGTAAACATAGACATGAATACGTCGATGCCTCATTGAGCGGGTCGGTCTGTTTGCTGTGATAGGTCACAGCGTCCGCCATATTTAATGTGAGGG
This sequence comes from Xiphophorus maculatus, assembly GCF_002775205.1. Taxonomy (NCBI): domain Eukaryota; kingdom Metazoa; phylum Chordata; class Actinopteri; order Cyprinodontiformes; family Poeciliidae; genus Xiphophorus; species Xiphophorus maculatus. Next base: position 29,224,648 of record NC_036464.1, read on the forward strand.
ATCTGCCAGTAAGCTAATACAAGTGAATGAACCGAACTTCATAAAGTGCCATTCTACAATACCTGTCACTGACACATTCTCTCACACACACTAATATACAGTATGTACTAGTCAAAGAAAGCACTAAAGACAGTGTTTCTAACTTTTGATGTGATTATTTAATTGTTATGGGAAATTTAGACCCTCCCCTTTTGTCATGTTGATGGTAGAGGTGTGTGCTGTTTATTTTTCATTTAAATACATCCAGTTTATTTATAGATCTACTAAGTTAGTTTCTGTTATCACTATTGTAATATACACTGCCTGGCCAAAACAAAAGTCGCCACCAAAAAATGGTCACACTCTAATATTTTGTTGGACCACCTTTAGCTTTGATTACAGCCCGCATTCGCTGTGGCATTGTTTCAATAAGCTTCTGCAGTGTCACAAGATTTATTTCCATCCAGTGTTGCATTAATCTTTCACCAAGATCCTTCAATGTGTGCAGCAAGATGTTGGAGACCTTCTATCACAGTGTTGTTGCCGGTGCCATCTTCTTTGCTGCTGTGTGTTGGGGAAGCAGCATCATAGCCAGCGACTCTAATAGACTAGACAAAATCATCAGGAAAGCTGGCTCTGTACTGGGATTAAGGCTGGAGTCCCTGGAAACTGTGGTGGAGAGGAGGACACTGAAGAAGGTTCTGTCTATTATGGACAATAAACAGCACCCTCTCCACCACATAGTGGACAGACAGCGGAGCACCTTCTCACATAGGCTGCTCCAGCTCCGCTGTCGTAGGGACAGATACAGGAAATCCTTCCTGCCACATGCCATCTCACTGTACAATAAAAGCTAAATCATTGTTCTGCACAAATCAGTCCAATTTTGCACAACTGCACTGTGGCACACTGCTGTACATATATTTACATATACATACTGTTTCTGCATTTTTGAATCTTGCAAGGACTGCTCTAAGCTGCTTTTTATATTGACAGAATGTTATATTTTATCTTGTCTACAATTGCTACTCAGTGGTGGTTGTTGTGTGTCTTGTCTCTATGCTGCTGTAACTGCAAAATAATTTCCCTGCTGGGATGAATAAAGTAATTCTATTCTATTGATGATGGGAGAGTCTGACCACTGTGCAAAGCCTTCTCCAGCACATCCCAAAGATTCTCAATGGGGTTGAGGTCTGGACTCTGTGGTGGCCAATCCATGTGTGAAAAAGATGTCTCATGCTCCCTGAACCACTCTTTCACAATGTGAGCCCGATGAATCCTGGCATTGTCATCTTGGAATATGCCCATTCCATTTGGGAAGACAAAATACATTGATGGAATAACCTGGTCATCCAGTATATTCAGGTAGTCAGCTGACCTCATTCTTTGGGCACACAATGTTGCTGAACCTAGACCTGACCAACTGCAGCAACCCCAGATCATAGCACTGCCCCCACAGGCTTGTACAGTAGGCACTAGGCATGATGGGTGCATCACTTCACCTGCCTCTCTTCTTACCCTGATGCGCCCATCACTCTGGAACAGGGTAAATCTGGACTCATCAGACCACATCAGACACTCTTCCATTCCTCCAGAGTCCAATCTCTATGCTCCCTAGCAAACTGAAGCCTTTTTTTCTGGTTAGCCTTACTGATTAGGTCAAAGCTTAATATGAAACGGTCCAAAATTACACATGTAAGTGATACGAAACACTACAAAACTACTCTCATATATTTACAGAAGATTTTAGAGAAGCTATGTTTATGGGTTTATAGGAGTTGCCTTTTATCCCACCTGTGGATCACAGACGAAGCGAGTTGTTATAAAGTTATTCCGGCAAGAGCTCGTTCATTCTGAGCATGCCCAGAGCCAGAAAACCCGTTCTCCCTGTTTAGACCCACAGCCACACGAGAGCGCCCCCATTGGCAAGAAGCTGCATGCACACAACACATATATCTACTGTATATATATGGGAAATCAAAGAAGAAAAAAACGAAGACAGAAGCCAGGACTAATTCTAATTCAAAAATAGGGGGTGTATTAATTAATTTAGTTTCTCAACTCACTACATTCTCATCAGGTATGTTGTGTAAAAAATATTTATTTTGATTACTTAAAAATTGTCATGTTGTACATTGTCATGAGAGGACTTGGAGCTGGCAGTAATAACACGCTTGTTTTCTGTTTGTTCTCGTCAGAAATAAATTGAGAAACCATCAATTTCAAAGAAATCCCATGTCACTGCCCTGATCATTCAATAAACCCAGCACAACGCAGAAAGGATTCGTCATAGCAGTTACTGCTCAGGATAACATTCAGTTACCTGCTAAGTAACATTAATATTGACTATCGATATTGGCCCAAATTTTGAAATCTGTGCATCCCTAATCTTAAGTAGAAAATGGCTTTCATCTCAGTTTAAATAGATAAAATTCAAAAAGAGCAAAAATTTGAAACCAGACCGAAAAAACAGAACTGTAGAAGAAACAGTGACCATGCTGTGTCTCTGAGTCAAAGAGTAACTGGATACATCCAATTCAAAGATAGAAATAGCATCACTGCTTGTAGACTTGAGGACAGACTAGAAGACACTTCTGAAAACTCACACTGCAAAAAGAAAATCTCCCATCTGTCCGGTCCGCCTCCCCACCCTGACTTGAAACTCAAGCTGCTGACTTTTCTCTGCCACCTGCTTTCACGTCCAGCATTGCTTACTCTTACTAGTCAGAGGACAAGCATCCAGCCCTCTTACTGGTCCACTGGGTGGTTGACGTGGAAACGGCCCGACACGTGAAACTGAATGGATGTATGTACAGTATTTGAGGAGGGATACTTACTGCTGAATCTACGAAACATATTCTGCCTCAGCAGAACACTCTATACACACACACCCATACACACACAGAGGAACGGATAGATGTGGGATCAACCCACATCTATCCGTGGGTTGATCACTCACCCCAACATAAACAGTAAACCCTTCAGTTTCCTTTGGCTAAGAAAAAAAACTACTAAAGGGAATTTAGTTTACAAGATGCCTGGATCATTTAGTCATGATCGTGAGTAATATCAATTTACTGGGCACAAGCACACACAGGCACACACACATAAATGCTTTCTGCATTTGGCCTCGGAGTGTCTGGCTCAGTGTTATTCTATCATCCCTCTGCAGTGTCACATTTAACTATAAATTTAAACTCCCCAAGTGATGGGGTTTTATTTAACGCACAAGATCTTAAAATTTAACTTAACAAAATAGCTTAAGGGATTATTTTGGTTTTCTGAGATGTGTGAAACGTCATTTCTGGTTTTTAAGTTGCTGAAATCTCCTCATAGCGACCCGTTCACTTTGATGGTCTCACCTGGTCTCAGCTTTGGGGAATCCCCTTCGGCTTTTGAAATAGATACGAGTGGCTCATCAGAAGATTTGCTGCTTCTTATTATTTACCTTTTTATTCCACTTCAGAAGGTCTAATAGTAGTAAATGGAGTCATTAACTGTGTCTCAATTGACCATGTAGTTGCGCAATTTGACATTTTGAAAATAAATTTGATCATAACAGAAACTGCATTTTCAAAAAAATCTTAGTGCTAGAATGAGGTGGGGGGTTTGTCGTATTGAAATTGATTTATTCCTCAAAGTCCTATGGAAACACTTTTTTCACATCACATGATCAACAATCAGATGTTACCACTGGCAAAAACCATGAAGAAAAAGATAGAATATTTTTTGATGAACAATTTTATTCACGTCTGATTTTAATTGTGTTTCTTATTTAATAGAAACAACTCCGGCTCCCACCTTACCGGCCACTGTTAGTCGGCTGGCAGCAAGAAGGCTAACACTTAAAAGAATCAAAACATTTTTTGACAGTTATGGTGTGGAAACTGATCTAATCTCTGTTAAGCTAACAGAGAATAGAGTTAACGAGTTTAGGGGCATTTTTTCTAAGCAGCCAACTCTTAGTTGAACCAGCTCAATTAACCAGCTAATGAAGCTGGTTAATTGAACTAATTTACCAACTAATATTAGCATCTTATGATGCAGTTTGATAACTGGAACAGTAGATAAAGGTTATATCTAGAAATCTAAATGAATGAGGTGTTTTGAACAATAAGCCCTTGAAGAAAACTACCAACATTGAAAGCAGTTTAGCATTTATATTTTTAGCTTGCAAACCACAAAACAACATCATAAACATCAACTACCAGTATTATCTTTCAGTTTATTTGTAATTACTTTTTTTAGTAGCAGCACTAAAAGCATCCCTTTGTATTATTATTGTTGTTGTTGTTATTTACTTTGATTTCAAGTCAAAGTTGATTTGGAAATCGACCCCCAGTGGAATTCTGACTTCAACAAAATAATACATCAATTTATGACAGCCCTAACCCTAACACAACAGAGACACAATCAAAACTGTCAGATGACTTATTACCCGCGATAACAACTCAGAAATAGTCCAAATTAGGATGTATTTTTATTTCTTTCCTACTTACGGAAAGTTTCTGTTTATATCACAGGTTTGAGGTGCCTTTCTATCCTAAAGAAAGATATAAAACTTCAGATATTTCACAAAAAGATACTAACGTTCATGGAAAAACCTCACATAATCTTATATTAAAGCAGAAAGTACGGCGCCCACCGTAAGAAAGGCTTACAGTATTCAATTATGCTGAATAACTGACCAGTACAGTATTGCGAGGGAACGCAAAAGAAAAAAATCCCCATGTCCCCTAGGGGGCTCCGTACGTTCTAATTCATTTTCTGGGTTGCAATGATATCAGTCTCTGCATAATAATCTAAAAATTAATCTAATATTAGTCTAAATAGTGAGTACTCTACAGTTTCTAAAGAAATAAGCTAAAGAGTGACTAATCTAATTTGTTTAGAATTAAGAAGATAAAAGTTAGTCGATTGAACCTTCTGGCAGACTTGTAGACATACACTAATCCAGAAAAAGAAAAGGAAGGAGTATCTGTGTGGCTCTAGTACCGTCAGGTTGGACTGTATTTCATTTAAAACAGTGTGTTGCCTCCTTCCTGTCTGCCTACTGTACAAAAAATACGAGAAAAAAAAAACAGTGTGTTGCTACCTGTACTCTCGTACGGCCTCTCCCTCCGGTTCAGACCCCGGCTGGAGCTGCGTCGGTCCCGGGGGAAGGTGCGTCGACAGCAGGTAGAGGTAGACACTTGCAGTCGCCACGATGACAGTTAGTCCCGCTAAGGAGCGCATGCTGTCCCGTCCAGAGAAACTTTTCTGCTGACCGGCAACTTCCACCAACAACTCAGTTTAAGCGCAGAGGTAGTACGCCCGGTGGACAACAGGTTGCCGTGTTCTGGTTCCTTTGGACGGCACCTGCTAAAAGAGGGTGTTACTTTCCGAGAGGCAAGCCGCATATGACGGTTGACATTCTGCTAGGGGTCGGTGCACGGATCGTATAGCAGCCTGGTGAGAGACAACTTTCTTAAGTACATGGAAATGTTTTTTTTCCTCTAATTAGCTAGCACATACTGTTATCCAAAATATATAGAAATATTTCTTAATTTCTGTGAAATATTAACATATTTTTGAATGCAATGTAAACATGCAATTTAACACAACGACCACTAGAAGGCAGGGTAAATACAAACTACCCGTACTTGAATTTCCGTTTTAAAGTGAAACATAGTGATATTACTACGTCAAGCGTATTTTCATTCAGCCTGTTAACTCACTGTTAAGTGTATTTACTGTGGAATTAACATATAATTAATAAATATTAACTTAAGAATTTATAAACGAAATAAAACATATTGTCACTAACATTTAAACACACAGTACGCAACTGTGACTTAGTTTGCTTTTTGTATTTGTAGCAGCTCCCCAGCAGTTGAATTAACCAGCCAGTCTCGACGGGTGAATTTAGCGTTTTATTTTCTTCGGGTGATTCAGAATCATCACAGTCACCACAGTCACCATGAAAACTAAAACATATACAAATATTATACAAACATAAACTTACAATACAAACAACAAAACAAAACGTACCTCGCTGCTTTCACTGGGGAACACTAAGTGTTGATTTCTTCATGCTACTCAGCTTGACAGTTCAAGTCATTGATTGACACGACGATTCTACCAGCCTTTAAAGGGCCTGCCCTCATTAGTTACGGCAGCCCAAGAGGTACAACCAAAAACCCCAAAACATTACAAAGTGAAAATACCATTAAACAAAACAAAACAACAACAAAAAAATGCTAATCAAAACTGACAAACATCCATAAACAATCTGCATCATACTTAATTTAGAAAATTCTTAATTTACTTTAGTCTACTATCCGTTACAGTATTTATTCGGGTTATATTTGTCTAGAATAAAACATGTTTGATGATCTGAAACATTCATCAGTCTTTGTGCAGTGTAGCAAAAATATAATATCATGGTAAGTGACAGGCAGGTGCAGAGAAGGATGGGGGGGGGGGTAAAGAGGGCTTGAGCCCCTGCCCCTTTTATCCTTGATGCCCCTAGTGCACAGGTCTGAAAGTCCAGTCCTCAAGGGCCGCTGTCCTGCAGGTTTTAGATGTGCCACAGGTACAAAACGCTGGAATGAAATGACTTAATCACCTCCTCCTTGTGTAGATCAGTTCTCCAGAGCCTTAATGACCTAATTATTCTATTCAGGTGGTGCAGCAGAGGCACATCTAAAAGTTGCAGGACCCTGGAGGAGTGGAGTTTGACACCCCTGCCCCAGTGCATCGGTAAAAACAACTCATATAATCATGTTAAGGTTTTAACTTTCAGTTTAATCGGCAGCTAACAAAATTGTAAAATAAATAAATTTGTAAACAATTGCTCTATATTTCGCAAAGTTGTAGATATTTCGGCTGTCTGAAATAATTTGTTCCCCCTCCATAAAATGGGAACAAATTAATTTACCAGCAAGTCTTTAAATGTGTTTATTCCTCTCATCATCAGCAACAAATCCTGTGGATTTGGTGACATTTGATCATTATTTGCCAAAGTTAAAGGAGGGTGAACCATATATTTTAGCCACCTGAAATAACCTGTTCCCCCTCCATAACATGTACATGTATAGATTATATTAATAGAATGATTTTTGATGTTGATAAGATGCAGGGTTATTGATTATCAGGTCTGTTTTACACAAGCCAGGTTCCTGTTGAAGATCCTATTCCAGATCTTGTTCTAGACCAGGAGAGAGGATCTGCTCCTGTCTGTTCCAAGCAGACCAGACTAGCGAGCTAACCACACATTGAATCAAGAGAAACGTCACATCCCTTCAACTCCTTCCAGTCTGGTGAGAGATATTCAAACCCACAGCCACACTTTCATTCTTACTCTGGACTGGACTGAATTGGATCCTTTTCCATCATCCTGATCACTTCCATCAAAGAGCTGAATTGTTAAATGTTGCCTTGGATAAAGGGGAAAAAAACATTTCTAGGATTTCATGGACTATTTGAAGTACTTCTCTGTATATATTGTTGTAAATATTCATTAATAAATTTCACTAATTTTGCACTATTCGATTGACTGTGTGTTTTTACAAATTACCACTCCCTCCTGCAGTCGAGCAGGAATTTTCTGATCTGACCTCATTAACTAACTCATAATTCATTCTAATATCCATATAAGTAATATCTTACATAAAGAAAAAAAATTCAGGCTGCTGCACCCTCCATCATTCAAACCTTTCCTTTCCAAGAAACAGAAGTAGATTTCTAAGATTAACATTTTATTTTTTAATGATATTTTAGTTAAGTGCAATGCAATCTTTGTAGGAACATGTTTTAAGACAATGTTTTTGCATATTTTTATCAAATTAGAGGAACATCTTTCTTAGACATAATGAGCACATGAACAGCTTTGGCAAGTAATTAGGTGCAAAAATGGAAAGACTCTTTACTCTCTTTTCTCCCTCCATTTCTTCACTCCTGCAACGAGAAGAAAATAAGCACAAACACATTTCAGCAAAACCATAACACATTTTCAAGTAGCTTACAGTTGGAAATTATAACCAAATTCTTTAGTTGTTAAGTCTAGATTCATGCTTTTTCACATAGGACCAGGTTGGTGTGCACAGCTTTCACTCCATAATAAAATAATCATTATCAGGTTATCTTTAACTGCTAAGTGAAAACCTGTTTGATGATCTGAAACATTAATAAAAAAAAATCACCACAAAATCTGGAAGGGAGAAACATTTTTTGTGAGTGTTTGAAATGTTTTGGAAAGAAAATGAAAGTGAAAGAAAGTGATCATTTTTACACTCACTGAGAAAACTTTTAAGATTTTGAGAAACGTTCAGTGATTGGTTCAGGGGGCGCAGCCTTCACTTCTCCCTGTTCCCCTCTCATTTCTGCAAGGGCCACGTCTTCTGGAATAACTAAGACACCGAGATCACACAAGAGTTTCAGTAATAACCCTCAAGTTTCGTTCGAATTATGGTATAAGGACTGTACCTGGTGAGTCCCCATGAGAACGGACGGACATCAACTCAACCCTGACAACAACAACAACGAGGAGCAGCAACAGAACCTGGGCTTTCATTTTCTCTGAGAGGACACGGACAATCAGTGGAACCCAACTGGTTTATGATAATCAAAAACAGAAGATTGAAATGAAAGCTCACCTGAAGTGCAGCACATTAGCTGGAAGTTGTCAGCAGATCTGATTGTGATGGGCTCTCCGAGGTTTTGGAGTTCACACGTACCGGACAAACAGGTATGAAAATGGGCGCGTCTCTAAACTATTTTAAGAATGTCACCCTCACCTTAGCTGGTGAGACTGAATTGTTCATAAGACTTTCTCTTCATTGTACTTTTCTAGAAGCTGCAACCAACAGTAAGTTCATCCATTTTACCTACTTACACTTCTGTCACCAAATTAAGGCTTTAGCAAAAGTGTACTTCAAAAAATCTGGTTAATAGTTAGAGATATTAGTACACCATCCAATCATAATTTATGACAGGTTATGAATATGAATATGAAAATAGGGGGAGGGGTCAGGGGAGTGAGGGAGGGGTTTCACACCTCTTCACACACCTCTCATTGTCTGTACTGTGTCTGAAAGACACCTACTCTTCTTCAGTCTAATCAACTTGCATCTAATCAAGTTGTGTCCTCTATTCTCTCTGTGTCTGAAAGACACCTACTGTTGGGAACTGGGATTTTGGCTCTTTGTGGGGATTTTCTGTTTGTCTGCTGCTTCCCTCGTCATTCACTAGATCAGTGGTTCCCAAAGATTTTCTGGGCCCCCCTATGGATTACAATACCCCCCCCAGAAAAAAAGATTAAAAAAACCCCAACTGGGCACACATCGTTCAACCAGACATAAACCTATACACATATTTTGTTTTCAAACTCCACTGAAGTTTATTTCACACTTCAGGTTGCAACAAAACAAACTACAAAACTATCTTTACAGTGAAACACTTTTATTTTTGTTTTATTTTTCATTCATCCATACCCCCTGCAGTGGTATTGCCCCCCCTTAGGGCCCCCACACTTTGGGAACCACTGCAGTAGATGGTGCCTAGAGGCTGCACTACTTGAAGGGCTTGCCTGCTGATTGGTGTCAGCGAACCTGTGTTCAATCACCTCATCATCTAGGAGTATATGAAGAGTGGGCTGCCAGCACTTCAGCGCCTGAGTGTTTGCCAGTTACGGTACTCTGCGCCCCTCTGAGGTAGCTTTCTGTGTTTTCTCTGAGATTATTTCAAGTAATATATTCCTGTTGCCTCTCCCTCAGGTGTTTCCTTGTGATGCCTTGGATTTAACCACTGTGTAGCCCGAGTTCTTAGCTTTCTGGTTTACCTTCGTGACGCCGTGGATTTTACCCACTGGTTGCCCGATTCCCTCTCCACCTCTACTGAAGTGGAATGAAGAATTGATAGTTAATTAGTGATCATACTATAGAAATGACAAGATCTGAACAAACAAGAAAGTTGACTACCCCAAGGGATTTCGCACATTGGATAATGACTTTCTTTAGCAGACTAGATTTCACCTTACCAAATTTTTGCCTTAGAGCAAACAGGTACTATATTCAAAGCATGATGAAGACCAGCAAGCAAAACATTCACTGAGTGGATGTAGTAGAATATCGGAGTACAGGAGATGCAGCATAGAAGATGTGACTGAGTCAAGACATTGTCCACAAGTTCAGACTGGCAAATTGCTAGCTAAACAGGAAAATAGGTTGTATTTACTTAAATTTATGCAAACCAATTGTCTCAAAAGATTCAATTACTGCAACATATAAAAGACACGTGAAGTTAAATTGTATGGTTTAAGTATTGCAATCCTAAAATTTAATTATATCGTTCAATTTTGTTTTTGAATGCCTTTTTAAAATGTATTTAGTTGTACATAAGTTATATAGCAAAGAATATCTTGACATTAAAAGACATGTGAATAAGCTATTTGGTCAAGACTTTTCCATGGAAAACAATATTTTAAACTCATACAAAATAGTATTCTCAGCAAAATTTCTTTTTTTTCTGCCTACAACAGCAGGAATATATTTATTACATACAGTAAAGATACATCATGTCATTATTTGACATAGTTGTACTGTTCAAAACCTTTTGGTCTGCTTGAGTAGAAATGGCATAGTGTTAAAATGCTAAACTACAGACAAACATCAGTTGTTCCTGTTAATCTGGGGGCTGCAGAGGAAGAGAGCAGCAGATCCAGTAGTGATTGATGATTAGGATTTGTGTTCAGTGTGATATTATTTACCAACAATAATGTTGCTTATTAGTATGGTGTTACATAAAACCCTAAAGATAAAATGTACTCTTCCAACTGTTGTGACTTATAAAGAAACAGTGTTACTGGTTGCAGTCCGTGTTATTCTTTCTTGTTAAAACTTTGACATAATAAAAGCTGGAGGATGGTTTTGTGGTTCTGATTGTGTCTTAATGTGACTTTTATTACAAGATTTTATGGAGCTTCAGTTGTGTCCAGTAATTTGGATCAAGCTCTATCTTGGTAGAATTATATTTCTACATGTCAATTTATTTACTGTCATTTCAATCTGGAGAGACTCACACAGAGAAGAAAATAGCAGTTAAAAAAATTTAATGGTACAATTTCTTTGGCGCTCGGACCCTGCAGAAGACCGTGAGCCGAGGATCGCCATGAGCAGGCGGTCTGCTCGGCGAGCTCGGGATAGTCTTCCCCCCGGGACTGAAACTGGTGGTGGAGCAGAGCTTGGAGAGGGAGAGCACAAGGGATCATGGAGGATGTCCCTCATGGTGAAGGTGGAGATGGGGAGGAGGTGGATCGAAGCACGGCTGACGAGCAGGAAGACCCAGGGTAGCTTGAACTTTTGAAGGTATCTTTGGACGACGATTGGCTGGAGCGGCGTGAAGCTCCGGTCCGGATTGGCTGCGGTCAGGCGTAGTGATTAGATGATGTGGTGAAGCCGGTCAAGTCTCCCAGTTTGAATTTTCGCCAAGGCCCCATTTGTAATAAAGTGATGCCAACACCACGGATTCAGCAGTAATGGATCATCTTAAAGATGGGAAGGGTAAATTTTGTGCTGATTCTCAGTAACTGAATGATTAACTTAATGACTTTTTTCCATTTTACAGTTCAGTCAGTGAGGTTATTCATTTTGTGGTGGTCCTAGTCTCAGAAAGAAAGTAAAAAAGAAAGAATGCAGCAAATGTAAATGTTGGTTCCACAGGCTTCCCCTGAAAATATGGATAAAATTGATCATTACAGAGTAAAAGTCATTTGAAGAGGGGGAAACATATAAACAAGTGAAGTGATGCAATCTGCATTTTTAACTCGAATAACTTTTTTTTACTGACTTAAATAATACATTTAAATTACTGTACTATTTGATAAGGAGAATGGAAATGACTTTTTTTGTAAATTGCCTTGATATTGTAAATTGTAAATTGTAAATTGAATTAAGGAAGGTGACTGGACTTAAGAGAAATGATGCAATGTTTTATGGGTTGATGAAAGCAAGGATTGTTTTTTTTTGTAGCATCAAAAGTTAATTTTTGAGGCAAAACTAAGAAATTGTACAATTTATTCCAGTAATTTTCCATATATCGTAGGCCGGTTTCTGAACAGGTAAAGGTCATCAGTTGCAATTATATGAAACTGTTCTCAGAAACTGTGGTCTTACAACTAAGTAGCGATTAAGGTTTTATTTATGAAGCAATTTTCAAAGACATAAGTCACAATATCCTGTAAAACATAATTCACATTAAACAAAATCTAAAAGAATCACCATAAAGTCATGACAAAAAACATGGGAAAACAAGATTTCAGTTTGGTTATTTTTCTTGTTTTTTTTTCAGCTTGAAATCCTTTGTAATCCTTTATGTTCTGAATGAAATCAATACTCCTTAAACGATTTGATACTCTTGGTAATTGAGCTAGGTAGATTTTAAGGAAACAATAAAAACCTCCTCATAAAATGTTTAGATACAAGACCTTTAACATCCCACGGATGGAAAGTAAACGAGGAAGGTGGAAAATGACGGTAAGTCCAACATCATGTCCTTATTCACAACTCATACTAGAATATAACTACATTACCATCATGGTGAAATAATTGTATGCATTTTCCTGCAACATAGTATTGACATAACAAGTCACAAATTATGCAAGGATTCTAGCTATAAAGCTCTCATTGTTCCTTATTACAGCAGAGCTGGAGAAGCTTTGAAGTGAAGATACTCTTTTGCCTATTATGTTGACAGTCTTCTGCAGCACTTTTATCTAAATAATTAAAGTGATATTCCTCAAATAAAAGTACCACAATTTAGATTTACAGGAAAGATACATTTTCAACAATTATATAGTTTTAGAATAATTTTTAAAAATGTAGGTATAATTATTGTATTTTACCTGCTTCATGTTGTTTTTTGGATCATTTTTTTCATAGCTTGATGTAGTAGTAGTATCATGTGGTGTGATAGTGACAGAGTGCAGCATCAGTGTTTGCAATAAGTTTTGCATCTTCTACTTTTATTTGAGGAAGGTTAGGGTTAGGATAAAAGTGATATTACTATTAATGGTCACAACTGAAGCTCCATAAAATCGATGCCTTTGTGTCTAGAGGCAATCTAATCATTCAGTTCACAATTGAAGTTTTATTATCAGGATTCTGCAAATTAAATATTTTCTTAGTGTAACCGGGTTCTGCTTCACTCCACTGTACCAGGCCGGTCCAAGTAACTACTCAACTGCGTTGTGTAGTTTTTTAAATAAAGACAAGGAGTTTCTGGGTGATCAGGCAGTTTATTTCCTGAATGAGAACATATTGGGGTTCGAATCAGTGCAAAGGCTCAGCTTCACTCAGCACACTACAACAGAGCTTTTAACTTAGCACATGAAGTGTTTTATAATATTAACAAAACCAAAAGTACAAAAATTGGAGTCAGGCACATATGTAGTAAATATTCATTACACACTATTTGTCTAAGTTAATAAAAATTATATTTTATTATGTTGCTAACACTTTTCTACTGTGTGCTGAAGAATGCAACTCACCTCTAGTGCAGCTTTCACAGACTGGCACCGAGTACAGAGACCAGCAACATATAACCACCCACACAGAGAGGGGGCGCTATTTCCCCATTGCACTGATACAAGTGGGATTCTACAACCTAAACCTAAACACTGTTACATTAGTATATTTCAATCATTCCTTTCATACAGTTTAGGTTCCCTGAAAAGGAGAAATTAGCTGTTAGAAAAAATATTAATATTTTTGATTACTTTGAGTATGATGATATTTTACTTAATCTGACTGATATGATCTTTTTTAGTGCATACGGATGATTTGCATTGATCATTTCTAAGCTATAGTAATGGAACCCTTATGAGCAACTAGAAGTCTATTGTATTTGTTAGAGAACATTAGTGAACAGATAGCATCATTAGAACCAAGGAACAAAAGTTGTAGATAATTTTAAAGGTAACAAAACAATTCACCATAATGTGAGCAACTCTTGGAACATGGTTGTGTAGTGTAAAAAACTTTTAACTTTGGAGAAAATTGAATTTGAGTAGCCTCACCTAAGCCTGTTTACTGCCTTAACACTTTCTTAAGAAATACATTTACAGATTAGGAACTTTTACTGAAATGTATCACACTCTTTAAAAAAATCTTAGAGTTTGAAATTTAATTGAACCAACCTTTATTATTTTGGAGACAGTATGAAGCAGCGGGCAGATCAGTGTTGATTCAACAGCAGTAAAAAGACTGAATGAAAGTAGCATTCACAATGATGCGAGGATAAATTCTGGAAAGGGAGTATTCCACATCCAGTAAAACTGCAAGAAGTAACTCTGGTTTTATATTTTAGGGTACATCTAAAGTTAGACTCTGATGTTGGATTCTTAAGTTTAAAGTTAAATCTAAAATTACAATAAAAAATACCCAGAGAGAATTGAAGTAACTCTGCAACTAAAACCTTGTTTTTCAGGCTGAGTACAAACAAGAGAGAGTTAAGGAGGTAACTCGATTAGAGCCAGGAAGAATAGTAGGTGTCTTTCAGACACAGTACAAAGAATGGGGGGAGAGGATGCAACTCGAATAGACCCCTAAAGAACAGTAGGTGTTTTTTCAGACACTGTATGTAGACACAGAGAGAATAGAGGATGCAACTTGATTAGAGCCAGGAAGAGTAGGAGACAGGTGTCTTTCAGACACAGTGAGACACAATGAGAGCTGTGTGAAGAGGTGTGGAACTCATTAGCATATAAACCCTCCCTAACCCCCTCCCCCATTTTCATATTCATATTCATAACCTGTCATAAATTATGATTGAAGGATGACCCTAATATCTCTATAGTTAATGTCTTTGAAGATGGCGGCAGGACCAATGATGTTGGACCTGAAGGGGAGCATCTCCGAACTGCTCCCAAAGACACAGAGTTACCCTGGAACCAAAGAGCTGAGCTCAACAACTGAAACAGCCCTGTGCCAAACCTCACACTGGCCACAGTGTAGTCCATTCAGCGTCAGCTGCTGAAACCACTGGATAACGCCAGTCTGGGAGGGAGCCCATACCTTTGGGTCTGGTTGGTATGGTTTCCCACACCACTGACCCTCTTTTCCAGGCGGATGGTTCTGGGTTCTTGGCACAGATGCTAGGACTTTCACTAAATTAACCCCTCACATCCTAATTTTGTCCAGATTTTAATTACTCATTGATATTCCTGTGTGTTCCTGTGCATTTTCCCCAATGAGCAGCCACTCAAATTTATTAAGAATTTATTTACATTTTTCTACAAAAGAAAATCTTTACCAAAATCATTACAACACTTCCTATGAAACAACATTTTACTATTGTAGTAGTTGAAGAAAATAAAAGATGAAAATAAATGCAACATGAAGACATTTACAAACCATTTACTTACATAGAATCCAGCAGTAAATTAGAGCTCTCTTGAGAAAATAATCGTGTGAGAAAAAAACATTTTCTCTAGTTGGTTTAAGAAATATATGCAATACTGACTGGCTTTATATTTTCAATCTAACTTAAACAGTCACACGAACAGCAGCATACATACAGTAGATTAGGGAGGTTGAGCTCCCTGATTCAGCTCTACTGCCCCCTCTGGTGATTGGTGGTGTAATTCGATTGTTTGAACTGTAAATATGATGTATATTGGTTGCTGAATTCATTAAACAGAGAAATTTGTAATCATTACTGATAAAGAAGTAAGTATTTTTTTTTTGTTTTAGTCATCATAACTAAACTGAGAGAAGTAAAATGTGATTGTACCGGATCTGTTGAATTGGCATGAATAAGTTAAACAGTTAATCTGAAAGAGTTCAAATAAATTAAAACTAGAGAACAGTATTAGGGCAAAGAAAATGAATTATGACTTTTTTCTCTCAGAATCCTGACTTCAATATCAGAATCCTGACTTTTATGGACATGGAAACTTGGGAGCGGCCAGCTTCTCAATGGGCTCTTTGCACCTGCCGCGCTGACGTCACAACCGCATGCGCAAATGCGGCTCTCTTTTTTCCGCTTTGAGTTACCATGACAGCTAAAAAAGACAAAGTCTTATTTCAGACGCAAATAAAACAATACTATGAACATTGCTGTCTTCCTAATATAATGGGCTTTTAAGTTTTCATGGATTTCCAAGTGAACCTGAATTAAGAAGATGGTGGCTTGTAGTAAATATTCGTTGCTACCAGTTAAAGCTAACGCTGCACAGCAAAGTTTACAGCCTTCACTTCACTCTGGATCAACTTATTCAGCCTAAAGAAGAAGGTAAAGGAGCCTCATGTGTTATTTCCATGGAATCACTTCTGTATTCAGCCTGAAAGAGAGTTTATGGGAACGAGAGAGCAGACCAGAGCCAGACAGCCGAGCAACTGATCCGCATGTACACACTGCTGTAAACACCGTCCTGCTTCACAAGAAACACGCAAAACTAATAAAGTGAAATAACACGGAGACCTTAAGGAACACGGACATATTTTTCTAAAAGCAACAACTCTGAACCTGAACAGTCAGCTGAACTAGAACTCTGACACCAGAGCTGCTCTACTGTTAAGCTATGGGCTTGTTGTTCCTCAGGCTTCAGAAGCAAAAAGCCTGAACCGTAAAATCCCCATTACTTGGTCTCTGACTAACGACAATAAACGTATGTAATATACTTGAAAACAAGGTAAAAACATTGTCCGTTAATGAATGATGAAAAATGTTTAGATACTTAAATAGCACATTTTTACAAGAAAAATGTCTAGCATAAGCTAAAGCTAATGTTAGCCACAAAGTTTAAAGAAAGTAAAACTCACCTTCCTATCTGTGTATAACGAGGCGAACATCTTAAAACCGTTCTCCAGCTTACTTGTTGGAGCTTTGGATCGATGTACATCATTAATTGTTACCTTGGACAAGCCCTGCAAATACTGAGTGTAAAGAGCCTTTTTCAATAGATCGGAAAAGATTGAGCCACTTTTCCCCGAATGCGGAAGCTGAGGTGCAAAGAGCCCATTATGAAAAAACAAGAAACAAAAACAGAATTCAGAAAACAAAAGTCTGAATTTGTTTTTGTTTTGTGGCCCTAATCATCTTCTGTACAAAAATGTCCTGGGAAGTTAGGTGTATTTTTTTCTTAGTATAGTTTAGCTTGGTTTTCTTCCCCACAAAACACTTTTAAAAAGAATTAGTTGAATAAAATTAAAACAGCACTAATCAACCAGCTCACAAGGTTTACACCTTTACACATTAAATGTCAACGAAAATTTTCCAAGTGAAAACATGAAGGCTAAACACACAAAGAAAACTATTTTAAAAGTTACAAACATTTATAAAGTTAAGAAAGTGCCGTCCTGCTTCAATAAGTGATGAAATGAGTCTACAGGTCAGTGTCTCCAGGAAAATTAGTTTTTTACTCCACACTCTGCTACACACAAACACTGTCTCTTTCTTTTTGTACATGTACAAAGGAATATTTTAACAATAAAAATGAATTTAATCTGACAAATGGCTGAGAATCAAAATATTTCAAGTCCCAAATTTTTAGAGTGCAACAAGAAAACGTCTTGTACTTGCCACAGAATAAAAGAAATGTTAAAATTCTTTTGAAACTGAGCATATTTATTAGAATATTCCTCTTTTACCTTTGTCAACTCTTTTTATTTTTCTTCATCAGATTCTATTTAAAGTATTGGATAGTGACAACCTTATATTTCCTTTCAGCTGCACACTGAATCTGGGCTGTGGTTTTGATCCTCACTGGCTGCACCCTACAAAATGCTAAAAAACTGTAAAAAAAAAAAAAAAAAAAAAAAAATAGAAGGATAACATGTACTAATTGTTTCTTGCTCTTTTTTAACCTGAATTCTGATCCAAGTCCTAATTATTTTTATAACTCAAGTTTAACTATTTTTTTTATTTATAGCAAAAGCATTTATGGTGTATTAAAAAGTAATTTTTAATTTGGCTGATTGGCAGAATGATCCAGAGGTGAGTTTAACCACTATTTTCTTTTTAATCTTGTTCTGATCAGAAATGAAGAATTACTATTGAAATGTGTTTCATATTTGGAGCCTTTAATGATTTTTCCACACTTTTACAGATTATAAACTCATACATCAAAGAGTTAGATTTAGTATTTCATGTGATGATTGTGAAGGTAGAGCACACTTGTTTCTCAATTTTTCTGTATTGAATTGAGTGCTAGCAGTCCATAGCTTCTCGAAGCTAGCTTTGTTGGGTATATGACTATCAGCTTTGCTCATGTTTTACTATATTTCTATGAAAAGTAACTCAGGCTAAGTCAGACCAGATGAGGCTAACTCTGAACATCAACTATCAATAGATTATGTTCAATAGATTCTCAATTGGACCTTGATTTGAACTTTAACTAGGCCCTTTTAGCACATGGATATATACTCTAAGCTATTCAAGTTAACAAATTAATAGCTTATGTCTTAAGGCTAAATACATAAGCACACCACACTTTTCAGATTTGTATAAGACTAAAAACCCACCTGAATGAGTTGTTTTTGAATTGTAATGAATTAAATATTGACCAACATATTTTATGTGTATGATTTTGGTGAAAACATAATGTCTGTTCAGTTGTTGACAGTTTTCTTTAGAACTTTGTAATTTTGTGACAGTTCAAGGTGCTTTACACCTTGAACTGTCTTGCTGCTGAAATGTGCTTTACAAATAAACTGATTGATTCATTATAAAACTCCAACCCGTAATTTCAGTTGTGCTTCACAGCTGTTTCCTTCATGGAGCAGAACTCTATTTGTGGAGCAGCAGTGAGCTGCAGTGAGTCTACAGGTTAGTGTGTTAAAGTATTTGTTGCATCAGTCCAGCCTCAGGGAGGGAAGGCTCCAAGCTACATGTCGTTGCTTGGCTCCAGTTCTAGCACGATATTAAAACCAGAGCCCTTTATCGGAAGAATTATGACAAAACAGATGGAGCTGAGTCTCTCCACATTTCAGGCTGGAATTAATTAGCATTAAAAATAATTTCAGACCATCATCATTCTGCTGTGCTGAAAGCTTTAATAACCTCCACAGAAAGAATGGCGATTTATTAGTTTTCCCCTCATGTCCAGGTAGACTACTGGTTAGTTCAGCCTATTTTACTACAAAGCCATGCAGGAAGTTAGCAGGTTTTGATATGGTTGGTATGGCTCACTGACCAGGTCAGCCATTTTGAAGCTAAATCTTTAGTTACAAACTAAAATATTTAGTTTGTAACTAAATATTTAGCTTCAAAATTACAAACTAAATATTTAGCTACAAACTCAATATTTAGTTAAGAATCTAAATATTTAGTTAGCAAGTTAGCAAGCCAAATACTTAATGTGGAGTTAAATATTTAGCTAGTTTACTAAATATTTAGTTAGGAGCTAAATGTGTATTCTCTTAAGCTAAATATTTAATTCTCAATTAAAATAATAGTGTACAACACTTTGGTCATCTGTGTTGTTTTTATAGTATAATTAAAGCTGGAATGGATTGGAATATTTAGCTTATATTTAGTTATTGCTGTTAATTTTTGACTGTGTATTTTAATAAATGACACCCCATAACTAATATATGGGTAAATATTTACTTTGTTAGTGGATGTGATTGTATGAGGGATGAGCAGAGAAAGGGGGCTCATCCAGGACTCCATCATGACAGAACTGCCATTGGTGAACAGCACTCTGCTCTAATGTCTAGACTCCTGTGTTGGTTTTGAACATAATACATAATATTAGAGCAAATTTAAAGAAATCTGAGACCATCTCAACTAGATGGTAGACAAACACCATCTATAATAACCATCTATAATAACCATCTATAATAACAATAATAACCTTAAAAATATAAAGAAAAAACAGAGCTGTGTACCTTAACAGGTTGTTGTTCAGCGAAGCATCATTTCGGATGAACCACCTATTTATCACAAAAAGATTTCCTCTTGCTTTAAAATGGCTATAGTGTGTTAGCAACTGTATGGAAGATATTCAGACATTGTTGCTTTCTACTGCTTGGTGCCCAGCTGCTTACTAAGTGTTAGCTTAAATAACCAGGAGACAGCTGAGAGCTCAGCTGAGTAAACCAAATTAATGGTCTTAGGAGATGTGGTTGGCTGGGAGTTGCTGGGAGTTTTCATCATAGTCCCTGTCTGAGTGTTTGTTAAGGTTACATGGCATGAGAGGTAGGGGATGTCCCTGCTCTCCCAGCACCGCATCATAAGGAGGCGCTGCCTCCATTGGGAAGGAAATACATGTAATGTGTTGCTGCTCCTGCTCATGTAGTCCCAGGGAACAGTGGGAGGAAGCGGAGGAGGACGATGAGGACCAGGCAGTGCTGGCGGACGTCTCTCCACAGTACTGTGAAGCATCTGGTGGACCCGAGTGTGGAGGCTGCTCCTCTGGGCCTGCCGGGCACCAGCACGGGTCCAGCAGGGAGTATGGGGGCGGGTCACCAGTTGGTATGTAGATCTGAGTCAAATCTGGTCCCACACACTCATCGTAGCTGGAGAGATGAAGGCAGAAAGAACATTAATACAAATGTGGGAATTGCAGTATTTTCCGGATTATAGAGCACACCTCACTATCAACCGCACCCACAAAATAAAAATGAGGGGGGATGAGTTTGAAAACATTTCTCTGTCGTGCCTGCTGCTAGAATGTGCTTGTTTTAAATTAAAATTAGCATTTTCTTCTTTGATTTCCAATATTGACTTACAATGATTCACTTCCTGCTAAAGAGCCCCGTGGTGGTTGAAGAAAAATCCACAGAAAAGCCGCATACTTCAAAGCGTGGGAAAAAAGTAGCAGCTTATACATAGTCTGAAAAATACAGTAGGTTACAGTGCCATTAAAGGTATTCATAACTTTTCCACATTTTTGTCACAATTAAGCACAAACTATAAGGATTTGATAGACCAATATTCCCCGTTACATTGGGACCAAAATTGAAGTTTGTGATGTGCAAAACTAACAGCACATTGTCCTGAACATGTCGTCCTGAACACATCGTCCCTACAGTGAAACATGGTGGTGGCAATGTCAAGCTGTGGAGTTGCCTTTCTTCAAGGAGAACAGTAAACTTGGTCAGGGTTGATGGGAAATATTAGGTGAGTTAAATCTTAGAAGAAAACCTGTTAGACTGCAGTGGAAGTTGGGCAGTGACTTTTTAGGTGCCATGTCAACTAGTCACAATCACATGGCAGAGCAGATTTCTCCAAGAAGATGGGTTTAAATTGTATGAAAATATGAAGCATTTTACCAAAGGGTACTCCAAACTCTGGCACAGACAACTGGGACAATGTGCAACAATATGTCAGGATCTTTTTCATCCATCCAGCTGACCACATCAGTGTGTATGAAGAATGTGTGGGGTCTGCACAGATAGTTGCCCTTTTCCTGATCCTAGATCTGTACAAGTCCTGGATCCAGGGACTTGTACAGTCCCTGTACTGTACAATTTTGAGTATGAGCCAAACCACCCACGGTGTCTGCCTTTGTGAGACCCTTGTCAGAACTGGGAGGAGTTATCAAGAAGCTTTCTATGATTACTCAGGCTACTTGGAAGCTGAACTTGTGCAGACATGCCACATTGAGGTGAGGATAAAAGATGATGGACAGTGTGCGGCGGCTAACACGAGGTGTAAACATGCGCAGTGGACTCTAAGGATCACAATTATTTTGCCTGGGCCGGTAAAAACCCAATCACCACATTGGACCTGATGCTCTTACATATTTGCATATCAATGCCTGACGTTTGACTGGTGGAATGCAGTGAGAGTTACACAAATGAAGCAATGCCTGGAAGCTTCTGTGAGAAAAACTACCACAACATTAAGATGCAACCAAAAAGTAGTTTTACTTAGTTTTTCTTTCATTTAATTCAAAGTCACAGTGTGTGGCCAACATATCCAGAAACTGTTTATGCATTAAATTTGTTTTAATCAACAGCAGAGATTACGCTTACAAAGCCCGAGCTTATTAGCTTTAGAGAAAACATTAAATAACAAATAAAAGTTTAAACATTTTAATACCCTTGTCATGAAATGTATTTTTGTTCCTTTAGAGTTATTCTTGTGAGGTGGATTTGTATTTCTTTTTGGTCGTTTTTTCATCCCCACCGGGGCATAATTACTCACGGCTGTTTTTGGTTTGCTTGATGACTTTTCCCTGTGTATTTTAGTTCTGCGGTTATCCCCAGTTGTTGTGAGATCCTAAATGTGTTCATCTGCATTGTCAGTACGTTGTCGACCCGGTGGTTATCTGTAAGGTGCCCAGCAAGAGCATTAAAGACTTTTTATTGCTTTAACCTGCCTATGGACTTTCCTTCCTTTAAAGATGACCAAACCTGACAACCCTCTACAGTTGTACTATAAACACATTTCTACATATAGAACAATGGCAGCAATGAAAACCATGCAAACAATATCTATGCAGCAGATAATGTTGTGTGGGAGGTTGTTGTATTGTTCTTCTGGTTTTGATGCAACCCTAGAATGGCTCAAAGAAAAAACAATTTACTTGATGTCTAAAATGTTACCTGTGTGTCAGAACCATTTTCACATGAGAGTTGATGGAAGAAGATGTTGTTTTAGTTGAATTTCACTCTAAGGAAATGAAGACATTTTAACGATAGTTGCCGGCAGCTTGCCTTGTGCAAAGGAAGAGTCTAAACTTTGACACTGTGAAGCTGCATTTCCATTACAAATATGAGCAAAATTTTGTCGATATTCTGCTAAATGTTAGAAAAACTATTTCACAATTGCAGTGTTTCCATAAAATAAGAAGCAATTAAAATCACGTGAATAAGTCTGTTCATACAAAAAGTCATTAAAAAAGCATGTGTCATCATCCTCCCAACTTTGTGTTTTTCAGTAGTAACAACATCTGCCTGTTGATCTTATGATTTGTGATGTGAAAAAATATTTCTATTTCAGGTTAGCAAAATGCAGTAATTTTGAAGCAACCGAAAAACCTCCTCATACAAAAACGTTTTTCAATCATTTCTGTCGTGTTCTGTGTTTTCTGTGTGTTAATTTCGAGTTTTCGGTGTCTCTGAGTCTCTTCGTTGTCCTGTCCTCCCCTTGATTGTTCCCAGGTGTGTCTCGTTTCTGTGATTACCCTCCCGTGTATTTAATGCCACCTGTGTGTCTGCGTCTCTGTCAGGTCCTTGTCGCGTCATTTCTGTCTGTATGTTTGTTTGCAAAGGATCGTTTCTGTTGCTACCGGTGTACCGCCAGAACTTTTGTGGACTTATTCATCATTAAAATCATTTATTTATCACATCCTGGGTCTACAGCGTCTGCCTCACCACCACACCCCGCAATTCGTGACAATTTCATTAAGCAAATTTATTTTCGTAATTCCAATTTGAACATTTATACGGCCAATGGAAACGTAGCTTATATGAGAGTTTCATGGAGCTACAGAGCTTTTTAACTAGGGCTGTGGATCATTCTGAATGAAATCGATTCCTTTCAACACAATGGTCGGCTGCATCCATTCTGTGTCGCTGCTGCTCTGCAACCACATTCACCAGAGTGTAGAAACAGAAACCGTCTGGCACGTTTTCGTGCAACGCTTGTGACGCTTCAGAGCTGAGCTGCCGACGAGTCCACACAGCATGTGGTCGGGCTGTGTCAGTGTGTATGTGTCAACGAGTGTGCAACACTGTCTGGTGTATCCCTACTCTTTACTGCCTCACAGTGGTTTCCAGTGTTGTATAGTAACGAAGTAAAAATACTTCACTACTTTACTTAAGTATATTTTGGAGTACTTCATACTTTCCTCAAGTATGAAAATTTTTGATGACTTTCACTATATTTCCGAACTTAATTGCGTACTTTTACTCCGATACATTTTCAATGTGTGGTTTAGTTACTCGTTACAAAAAAGCGAGAGAGAGAAACAAAGTGTTTTGATCCCACCTACTGATTAGCAAGTAGCAAGCAGGCTACCGAACAAAGTCGGTATCCTACTTGCCTGGGCTTGTTCATCACCTCCAATAGGATACACCTGTTTCGCTTCTCCCATTAAACACAAAGCAAGTCTCGCAATCAGCAGCAGCCACATGGAGGAGGAGATGGAGACCACAACGACTGCAACTACGTCGGACACGGCTCCAGGGGAACCACCAGCTGGTGATAGGGTGACCAGACGTCCTCTTTTTCCCGGACATGTCCTACTTTTCAGACCTAAAAAGATGTCCGGGGGGGAATTTAAAAATTGTCCGGGATTTTGGTCAATTGCCTCAAAACACATTACATAGCTTACAGTGCATTGTAGGGCACTGCGCACGGCGCTGCGTGTTACGTGATCCCTGAGCCGCGTCAGTGCGGGCAGCACTCCCCCACCCCCCCAAAGTTTTCTGTTTTTTTTCTTTTGCATAATGACCAGTTGTGTGCACCACCTACTGACTGTAGCATTGACTGATTCACTGATTTGTGAAGTAGAGTAATCGTAACAGCTCTTTTTCTTCATGTTGGCCGCATTTTCTGTACTATTTATTTTTCTCATTTTCAGCACTGACCTTACTTGAAGGGAAAACTTAAGGCTTACAAAAACTTTGTATTTTCTGTCCTGGAGGGTATACTAAGAAGCTGGTTCAGTTGTAAAGCAGGTTAAGTTAACCTTGTGCTATAGGTAAAGCACCTAATTTTCTTAACTAAATGATGCCTGCAGGTATATCTATTAGCAGGTTTAATTTTGCCTGCACTTGGTTGGGTACATTATTTTAAGTGTATTTGACAAGTTTACCAAAATATAAAAAATGTCATTCAAACTGCATTTGCTTTGTTTTACTTTTTACTTGTACTTTTCATTACATTACTTGAGTACATCCATTTTTACAGTAATTTCCATACTTAAGTACAAGAAGTTTCAGATACTTTAAGACTTTAACTCAAGTAACATTTCAGTCAGTGACTTCGACTTTTACCAAAGTCGTATTTTGGACAGGTACTTGTACTTTTACTTGACTCTGAGATTTCAGTACTTTATACAACACTGGTCATTCCTTAGACACTGGAAGTAAAGGACGCGTGCAAACCGTGAATTTTAACAAAAAAATTCTTTATCTGTAAAAAATAGCGAAAAATGCAAATGACGATACATAAGTTTTACAATTCCTCTTTTTCCTTTTCCAAAGTCACTGTGAAGATAGAAAGACATACCAATGTGTGTGTGTCTGTGTGAGATGCCTGATTTGATTTATCAGCATGAAGCAGCAGCAGGAAGAAGTAATTATCACTTTTATGCAACATTTATGCAGAACAATCACTGTAGCTCTGAAGTACAATTGTATTTTATTGTCAGGATTTGTGTTTTTCTGTGTTTATTTCGAGTTTTCTGTGTCTCTGCGTCTCCGTGTTGTCCTGTCTCCCCTTGATTAGTTCCCAGGTGTGTCTCATTCCTTGATTACCTCCTGTGTATTTAGTGTCACCTGTGTCTCTGTGTCTTTGTCAGGTCATCGTCTCATTTTGGCGTCTGTCCTGTGTGTGCGCGGTTGTTTCCGTCTTCTATGTACCAGTTGCTACCGATGTTGAGCCCTGGCTTCTGCTCTGTCGTGCTGCCTGGTTTTGTGGACTAATTTTGGACCATCAGTCACACGTCTACCCGGATTCTCAGTGTCTGCCTCACCACTACACTCCACCACTTCATAACATTTATGGCTTTTCTCATCAGCACTATAAAAGGCTGCACAGTGGCGCAGTTGGTACCTTGCAGCAAGAAGGTCCAGGGTTCAATTCCTCCCACAGCAGAAAAACATGACTGTCAGGTTAATTGGTCTCTCTAAATTCTCCTTAGGTGTGTGTTTGTGTGTGCATGGTTGTTTGTCCTGTCTGTCTCTGTGTTGCCTTGCGACAGACTGGGGACCTGTCCAGGGTGAACCCCGCCTCTCGCCCGGAACGTAGCTGGAGAGGCACCAGCACTCCTCCTGATATATGTGAAACAAGCACAACATCAGTGCTAGCCAATGCAAACGCACCGAAGGGTGGATAAACCCTATAAAAGGTGAGTGCAAAAGAGGAATCTTTAGTTGGATCCTCCAGGCAGCTTCGAGCCAAGATCGAGATGGACAAAGAACTCTGCAGCTGAAGAAGAGCCGGGGCCAGGGAGCCGAATACTGTCCTGTGCATGGGGACCAACCCGTCAGCCCCGCAACATGTGGCTTCCAATCGCACGTCTCTCATCAGCTGGGTTCAGACCCCAAAGACAAAGATGAAGATAAAGGCAAAGAAGAAGAACTGGTGTCTTCCTTCCTGCCAGCAACCAAGTCCTGTGTGACCTCACCATCCATGCGGAGAAGAAGCTCATCAGACCTACAGAGATCCCTGCCTTCATTGATCAACTTCCTCCTCCTGCTGCAACGTCTTCTTCATCATCAGGCCAGGTCTGGGGTTCGAAACGCCACACTCCATCCGTCTCTCTCAAAGGTTCCCTTTTCAGTTCTCAGTGTCAGCATTGATGAAAAATAGACTAGGTGATTGATTTTACTTATTTGATTATTTCTGCTACTGAATTAAGCTGTACTGACCCTTGCAAAAATGCCTTACTAATAAAATATTTAGCATTAAGAAAATCTAAAAAATGTTGTGGATATTCAATTAATGAGTCACCTTAAAGTTCTTTGATGGTTGTAAAATAGCTCTGATGTTTGATTCTGGAGAGGAAGAGGTGGAAAATGTTTTATAGGTTGCTGGTAGCCCATATGTAAAACAACATCCTTGGGACTCGCCGAGTCACTAAAACCAACCTGGTTCAATAACAAATGCACGTTGTAATGTACAGGTGTGCTCTGTGAAACTAGTTGGCTGCAGGCTGCTCAGTCTGGCTAATTCACAGGGGGAAGAAGGTTAGGACACCTGGATGTAGGTCGTCAGGAACCAGGCGAGTCTTTCTCAACACCAGCTTTAAACAGAGTTTACTTCAGTTCTGGACAGGGTGAATCCCAGCAGAGGGGGCCATTGCCCTCCACCACTTTACAGCCCTGCCCTGCTGGTCCGCTGGTCCCACCAGACATTTACACAGGCTACACACAACTCTGGCAATCTGGGACTGACATCTCTCTGTGTTTGTATGCAGACAGAGGTACAGATAAAACCTCCAGCACTGAGATCTGGACCAAATCTAAGGCTCCAGATCATAACAGTCAACCAACAGTTTACACACATATCCTCACATACATATGGAGCTGCACAAACCATTCAAAGGGCACCAGATGAGGAAGACAGCTCAAACCAAGGAAACTGACACCACAGCTGGCCTTTACCTTTGGCATAATCTCAGTTGTCTTATCAGGTCAGATTAATGGTCAACCAAACACACAAATGTTCCCTCAAAATGTATTTGAACCGTGCGGATGTTAGAGCAAGAGTCCTAATGTGATTTATAAACAGTTTTTTACGTTATAAAGAGTACATTTCACTCTGCCGCTTGCTCTCGGTAGTGCACGCTAGTGGGTTATTTTGCCCTTTTCGAAGTCTGACAGGTTTGACAGGCTTGCCCTCGAAGCATGTGTTGGTTTCCCCTACACATGCAGAAATTTGTGAAGCTATGTTATGTATTTTATTCAGTGTGATAACTAATTGTAAAGAAATATGTGTTAAGGAAAAGTATTTCAAAATCATGTTAATTTGTCTAAGATTAATTGTTGAAGTTATGGTTTTCAGATTATTTTGTTTGTGCCCAGAGTGAAAGTCAAAACAAGATTTAAGTGCTGAAGTCCTTAAACATTACAATTTAGTAAATTGTTAATAAGTACAATCTGAGTCTACTTATCAGAATGTATCAGATTGCTGATAGTGTAATTTACAATAGTCTAATTTCTTATATATTCATTGTTTGATATTAAAGCTCTATTAGAGAGAATGTGGTACAAGATACAACAGCAAATCTCAATCTCGTTGTAATCTGTTGATGACAATGACAAATAAATCTTATCTATCTTATCTTATCTTACAGATTTGGATGTTATGAATAGGATTATTTGAAGAAACTGGAATGGGACATTTTAAAGCACTCATGTTTCAGTTATTAGAGACTGAAGAATAGGAATTGGAGCGCAGGGAGCTGAGAAGAAGCAAGGGAAGGGCGGTGGAAAGGTGGTTCACCCAGGGCGCCCAACAGGCTAGGACCGACTCTGACAACGACAAAACAAGATTTTAACATCAATCAAGAGCTTAACAATAACCCTCAGGTAAAAATCTATCTATCTATCTAGAAAAAAATAACAGACACTTTTCTATTTCAACATTTAACCAGGAAAGTTTCTGTCCTATTTTTGTGTTACTATGCTTTTTGGGAGCTAGAGAGCTAGACCTCAAAATTTGGTGCTTGTTTGCATTTATTCGCCACTGCTTTGAAATAAGACATCTTTTCTGTCAATCATTTTAAAGGACCACACCAAAGGAAACATATTGCTGATTGAGCGATGGCAACAGTAGATCCACATCTGTATGGGTTTTGTCACAGATCTTCAGTGGGAAGTTTGGTACATACATATTAATGTTACTCACCGTGGTGGAGAGTCAGGATACAGGCTGGTAATCTGTGGAAGACTCTCTCTGAAGGAGTCAAAGTCTAAGGCAGGAGGAAAGTCCTCTATGCAGCTAGACCTCAGTTCCCCTGCTGAACCCCCAAAGGAAAATCCATCTTGTCCTGCAGGCAAACCTCGTGTTACTCTGGAAATAAACGCTAATGTGGCTGTACAGTTTTATACTTTCACCTCACACTCAGTGCTGCTTCACAGTTGAAACATTCTGAGACTTTAACAGAAACGTCTGGTAAAGAGACTGACCATAGCTGGCGCCAAAGTGTGGGTTTCTGAGTCGACTGTCTTTCCGCAGGCTGCCGATGATGATGGTGATGCAGGAGAGGAAGAGGACCAGTCCTATAACAATCCCAGCCACCACCAGCGGAGACACCAGGAGTGACGCCTCCCCTCCGGACTCCTTCTCGCTGCGGCAGTCTGGGTATTCCCCATGGCTCTGGTTGGAGCTCACTACAGGGACGCACACAGCGACGGGAAGCTCAGACGACCCAGACGGCTCATCTCTACACTGACAGACTGTTAGCATGCAAAGGGACTTTAAGAATGTTCGTAGATGTAAACAGGATTTGACATTTTTCCTGTTTGGCACCCTCACTCCATATCAGAACAACCAAATGAGAAGAACAGAAATTGATTTTGTTCTTCACAATTAAAGCTTGTTCACTTATGTTATTACCTTAAAATGTTATGTTACTTGTCATTTTTATCAAAAACTATATGGTTCCTGGGAAAATTTACCTTTGTTGAATTCATTGCAACTAATAACATTTCAGCAGAGTCTGGTTGGAGACTCGCTGTTCTGCTCTACCTCACAGATTTTTCACCTTACATTTCTCAATCCAACACCATGCAATCCTAAGGG
The DNA here is from genome assembly GCF_002775205.1 of Xiphophorus maculatus. Lineage (NCBI taxonomy): Eukaryota > Metazoa > Chordata > Actinopteri > Cyprinodontiformes > Poeciliidae > Xiphophorus > Xiphophorus maculatus. The sequence continues at coordinate 29,254,033 of NC_036464.1, forward strand.
TTGGATATTTATGTACATTTGTCTGGTAAAGGCTTTCATCACTTAACAAAACCTGTAAACATAAGAAAATGTCCAAAATTCCGCAAAAAAGGATTCTTACATGACTAGCTCTCTACAGTTAGAATGGTCAGCCCAAAAGTCTTTTTTTATTAATGGTGGGGGGGGGATAACAAAATTATTTTATTTCAAGCAACCTTGAAGACATTGTTCTCCAGTCTCTATTAATACTAATAACACACTGTGTACTTTCCTCAAAATGTATGAATATTAAGCACATTTTGTCATGTCATCAAGTCAGTCAGATCTTTTTTTCCCAAGATGGCGGCGCACGCAGTTGCAGCGGATCATTGCTCTCTCGGTCGGTGCAATGTTTGGCTGCTTGTGTACGTGTTGATTTGTGTTCCGTACTCGTCATGTCGGACAAACAAAATATACAGTCGGGACGATCTCCTGACGATCGGTGCCCGCTACGAACTAGATGTTACAGCTGATTTTCAACGCTTGTTCAACATTCCAGGGGACATAGCGAGGAGCCCCAGCGCGCAGTGGATTACCATCACAGCAGGGAGGAAGCGGTGTAGAGAGAGAAGGCAGAACTGGGGCTGCAGGGCCGGCGTGCTAGCTGGGCTACCGAGGCAACCACACAAACCACCGCTCCCCAGCCTGTTTCTCTCAAATGCCAGATCCCTTGCAAACAAGATGGATGAACTGAGACTACAGGCTGCATTTCACAGCGCAGTGAAGGACAGCTGTATTCTTCTGATCATGGAGACCTGGCTGCATCCAGACGTAGCGGCCTCTGCCATCGAGCTAGCAGGCTACACAGTACAGCGCCACGACAGAACGAAAGACTCCGGTAAGAGCAGAGGAGGAGGGCTCTGTATGTACATGAACAACACCTGGTTACTAACACAGCGACTGTCATCAGCCATTGCTCCCCAGACCTGGAGTATGTGACTGTTAGATGTAGACCAATATACCTCCCCAGAGAGTTCACCATAGTCGCTGTTTACATACCACCGGATGCTAATGCTAAAACAGCTATTGGACTTTTGCATGGCAGCATTAGCCATCTGCAGAGCATCTATCCAGATGCTGTGCACATCATAGCGGGGGACTTCAACCATGCAGACCTGAAGACAGCGCTCCCCAAATTCCACCAGCATGTAAAGTGTGCTACAAGAGAGGCTAACACTCTGGACAAAGTCTACTCCAACATTAAGTTAGGCTACAGGGCTAGACAACTTCCTCACCTGGGTCAGTCCGATCACCTGTCCCTGCATTTAATTCCGGCTTTTGCCCCCCTCAGGAAAACTGCTCCAACCATCACCAAAACCATCAAATCCTGGCCCAAGGATGCGACACAGCAGCTGCAGGACTGTTTCGACAGGACAAACTGGGATGTTTTTGAACATCAGGACCTGGAGGTTTTTACAGACAGTGTACTGTGCTACATCAAGAACTGTATTGACACTGTAGCTGTGGATAAACCCATCCGGGTCTTCCCAAACCAGAAGCCCTGGATGACTCAGGAGGTCCAGCGACTGCTAAAGACCAGGAATACCTCCTTCAGGTCTGGGGACAGGACCGTCTACAGTACAGCCCGAGCTAACTTGAAGAGCGGCATCAGAATGGCTAAATCTGACTACAGGAGGAGGATAGAGGGCTACCTTGACAGCAACAACAGCAGGCAGGTGTGGCAGGGAATCCAGCATCTCACCAACTACAGGACCAACCTCGCAGCTGCAGAAGGTGACGCCACGCTGGCAGAGGAGCTGAACCTCTTCTTTGCCCGCTTTGAGGTGAAGCCAACAGAGGCAGCCACACTAAACCAAGCGACCCACAACACCACACTCCTCGTTGTAGAGGAGCACGAGGTGAGGCGCGCACTGCGGGCTGTCAACCCAAGGAAGGCTGCTGGACCTGATGGCGTCCCTGTACGTGTCCTGAAAGACTGCGCCGATCAGCTGGCTGGAGTCTTCACCAGGATCTTCAACCAGTCCCTAGCCGTGTCTACAGTCCCATCCTGCCTGAAATCTTCCACCATAGTCCCCATACCCAAAAAACCCCACATCTCTTGCCTCAACGACTACTGGCCAGTGGCACTGCTGCCTTCAGGCAGAAGATACAGAGGAATCAGAACAAGAACCAACCATCTCAGAGACAGTTTCTACCCGATAGCAATAACAAAACTAAATGCAATCAAAAACAACCATTAATCATCATGAATGATGTATGTGAGAATGTGGCTGTTCTTATTTATTAGTTGTTTTTTTTTACCAGTTTTTTGTTCATTCTTACATTGTGTGTGAATTGTGAGACAGTTATTTTTTGTTTTTTAAGCATATGCACTGACTGATGGCACCTTTTAAATTTCGTTGTCCTTGTGACAATGACAATAAAGATTTATCTCTATCTCGATCTTTAAAGTGGTGAGATGCTTCTGGTAAAATCTTCATTTTGTACAGTCATGCTGAAATTCAGGCCTTTGAATGCAGTAGGATGGAGAATGTTACTTTTTTATAACTGTTTTTGTCATGATGGGTTCTATTTGTCTTGCCCACATGCAGAACACTACACTGGAGAAACGGAATCAGTGAAAGAAGGTTTATTAATATATATATACAAAATAACTGCAATTGTTGGTCCGGGTTGGAAGGGGAAAAGTCTCTTTGAGCAGCCAAAACTCTATGAGAGATAGAGATAGAAAAGGGATGAGTTCACAGATGGTGGGAAATAGGAGTGACAACAGAAACAATGGATCGATCTTACTGGGGGGATGAGAAAACTCAGTCCGGAGGGAGTAGTCCGTGGAGGCGCGGCGGAGGGCGGGCAGGTAAGTTCGGGCAGACCAGAGACAGAGGAGCGGTTCGGCAACCAGCCGGAGGAAACCAGGGAAGACATGTAATCCAACGGGGAAGTAGAAGACGGAACTCAGGCAACCAGTGGGTACGGTCCACGGTGTCACAAGGGAAAGAGTCCAATAGGGCAGTGTTTCCCAATCCTGGTCCTCAAGGCACACTGTCCTGCATGTTTTAGAGGTTTCCCTGCTTTAATGTGCCTGATTCAACTGATTGCAGTTCAACAAACGCCTGTTAATCAGTCATCAATTGAAATCAAATGGACTGAAGCAAGGAAATACCTAAAACATGCAGGGCACTGTGCCTTGAGGACCAGGGTTGGGAAACACTGCAATAGGGGAACCAGACTTGATCGTCACTGGAAAATCCAAGGCATCTCGGAAGGGAATACCATTGCTGGCTAACACTCTGGCGTCGAAGTACTGGCAGCCCGCTCCTCTTGTACTCTCGGCCTGATGAGGTGATGAAACACCGGTGTGCAAGTAATGCACCGATCTCTGGAGAGGTGGTGAGACTGACTCCATCTGGTGGTTGAATGGTGAGTAACAGAAAAGAGAAACAGAAAACCCACAAAGAAAACCAAAAACCCCTGCTCCATGACAGTTTTACACTCGAGCATTTTTTCCATATTTAATAATCCTGGATCATCTGAAAATAAAGTTCAGTGTTGCATGAGATGCTCCCAGTGGTTAATAGTTACTAGCTAAAATGATCAGAAAGTAGGCCATGCAGCTGTCAGTTGGAACCACTCCAAGCTTTCAGCATGTGGATGTCAGTGAATCTTCACTGTTGTAGATAGAGCCCTGCATGATACAATAAGAAATCAAGTGCTGCTACTATTGCATTGCTAGATGGAAATTATGCTAAATGGCTAAATTATGCTAAGATGCTGTGTGCATTCTGCATATACGTTTTCTTAAAGTGGTAATGCTCATGCCACAAGATGCCCAATACAACTCAGTAGGTCATCGGTTTGTGACCTCTAGCATGGGATGCATAGAAACACGATAGCCAAGGACCTGAACTCAGGTCAGGTCAGGAACAGGTCAGGAACAGATATGACCTATCAACCTGTTCCTGTTCCTGAAAAATCTGAACTCTGTTCCAGGCCAGGACCAGGAACAGATCCTGATCTCTTCCTGACCTGTTCCTGGTCAGAAATGTTCTTCCTTCTGTTGTGATCGAGGAAGAAATATTTTCTTTGTTCTTCTTTAATATTGTTTTGTGGTGTTTTACTTTGAATAATTCGCAAAGTAAAGACTGTATCTAGAAAAAATACTTATCTATTTTAACATTTAATCCAAAGGGCTTACTTTCTATTTAGCTAGCTAGATATTTATTTTCCATTTATAATTTAACAAACAGCAATAATAGAGATAATAAACTATCTTGGGGGATTGAAACATGTATGGCACTAAATAAGATGGTCATAAATACAATGTGTTTTACAAGACTAAGAAGAGGTTTAAATGTAATAATCTGCAATGTTATTATATAATAATAAAATAATGTGATTTTTATTTTATTTGAATGAAATCAATATTTCATTTGAATAGTATTACACAGTAAAGTTTATAACTTTGGTTTCAGTCATAAATTAATATAAATCATTTCTCTTTTTTTCATACCTCCAACTCAGGCAACACATTTATGAATTCTTGGAGAACCAAGCCACTGTTATCATTAAAGTTTGTTTCTCATGGTATGTAGCTGCTGTCTTAATACAGTATAATAAACTTATTAAAGGGTGATTGTTTTACCTAAACGTAGTAAAGTACACGTTTACTTCGGGGGTTAGGGCTTTAACATTTTTTTAATGTTAAAGCCGGATTGCAAGTGTCTCTGTTGTTCTGAGAGTTTCACTTGCAAAGCACATTTATTTTTAATTCTTTTTTACCCCTCCAGGGCGTCTTTTTGTGGACTCCAGTGTCCCTTATATGAAAGTAGGCTGACAGGAAGGAGGGGGGGGGGGACATGCGGCAAATATCGTCGGGTCCGGGAGTCGAACCCACGACGGCCGCATCGAGAACTCAAGGCCTCCAAACATACTCATGTTTGGAGGATATGTTTGGACTCTATCCCCTACACCACCATGGCACGCCCCAGCACATTTATTTCTAAAAGATTTATAGGTTTATACTTTATGCGTTTAAAGCTGACAGCGTTCTGACCAATCACACAGCTGGCACCTCTGTGCGTTGCATCCCACGTGGCTGCTTTATCTCTAAAGTTACCTCAGCGCGGATCGTGCGTGCCTCCTTTCACTCAAACTGGACACAAGCTGACCCGTCTGGACTTAGCGGCCAGTTTTGTTGCTAAAAACATCAGCAGCTCTGACAGCTTCTCTGTTAGATTTAGTGAAATCTGGGAGAGGTGGACCTAAAAAGCAATAAGTTATAATTGCAGTTTACTAATTTGTATTTGTGAACAAACACAGCTCAATTTCAAAGATTAATCTCATACCATCAGATTATTGCTATGGTAACAAAACAATCTAACTATGAATATTATTCTCTGAACCTTTACAAAGTAAACTTATCAGCTCCTTACATTTAAATGTTAAACAATTTAAAATATTTTAATTTATGCTGAAACCATTAAATCTACAGCAGCATTGATAAGTCCAATAAACAAATGTTACATTTATGTATCTGTGGTCTGTGTTAAAATATTAGCATTTATGGGGCCCCTAAAGACCTGGGGGGCCTTATGGTGTTGTGGTTCGGGGTCCTTTGGTTCTTCTTTGTGGGTTTTTCTGTGCATACACTCACCTTTTACGACAGATGGCGCCATACTCACCCGACTGGAGTGTGTGTGTAGACCGTCATCAAGCACACCTGAACCCGATCAACTCATCAGCGGCGTGTACTAAAGGAGGCTTCTGCCAGTCCTTCAGCGCCCGAGTGTTAGCCAGAAACGGTATCTCTGAGCCTCCTAGAGCTAGCCTCTGATCCTTCCTCGTTGATTTGAATCCTCTAGTGACTTTTCCTGTTGTTTTTTGCCTTCAGGTTTTTCCCCGGAGAAGCCTTTACAGATCCTGTCTGCTTCTCTGATCGAGATTCCCCTCGTGACGCCGTGGGACGCCACTGGTTGCCCGAGTTCCCAGACTCACCTCCTCAGTCTGACTACAAGTTCCCCCCCGGATTCCACGACTGGCAGCTCTTTTGTCCCCGCCGAGCCCGAGCCTACCTGTCCGCCCTCCGACGCAATCCTCTGTTTTCCTCCTGGACACTAGCCGTCAAGCACCGGACCACCTGGACCACTTAAGAGACAAAGACTCCGTACCTTCCAGTAAACTCTCCTAGATCTCGTACCATCGAACCACAAGTAAGCTCCGTTTACTCTGTGACTTTCCCGTTTCCGACAACCCTGAACTCACCATTCTGCTCTGCCTCTTTAGAGGGCCGATCGCTCCGTGAACCCGTTTCCTCCCTGGACCAGACCAGAGCTTCCACAACCTTCGCTTGCCGTTTTACAATAAACCAATTACCATATATACCTCTCCTGAATTGTGTTCTGCATGTGGGTCTGAAAATAGTAATCCATCATGACATATGGAGCCTCTGACTTAATTTGGATTAAACAGAAGTGAAAATAATTGATATTCATTTTAATTGTGTTTTTTGATTTGTTTTTAAGATTCTACAGTTGTGGGTTTAAATAGTGTTTCACTGGCAATGTTTTCCGTAACATCTAATTATCCAGTAATATTTTTACTTTCTCTGTCTACTGAACATCTTTTAATACAAAAAGACGGTGGACCGCCTCATATCCTGAATTCCATTTCCACTCATTTAATGTTACTTTACAAAGGAAAGTAAATAGTAAACATTTTTCTTTTATTTGAATAAAAATCAGGTTCGACAACAATCTAAGAAATGTGATTGCATGAAATTAAAATCAACAGTGTCTTCCTTTCTAGTTTTTTTCTGTTCCTCTCCATCTCTGCACTAAAGATCAACTAGCCAGAGCAAGTTAAACCTCCCAGTGTTATACACTAAGATAACTGTTTTCAATCTCCATTTCGCTGGTTTTTTTTTTGTCTCTGTCTCCCCTGGAAGGCACTCTGTGTAATTGTGTTGTCTGTAATGATTTGGTTTCACACAGATTCCTCAGAAAAGTAAAATGTTCTCTCACCCGAATGATTCCCACCAGACATCTTTACTCTCTAATGCACCTCCTTTCCTCACTCTGTTTCTTCAATCCTAACATGGTTTTCTCTTCATCTCTTCTTCACTAAACTTCATCTTCCTCCATACTCCCCAGAGAGAACTCCAATGGAAATGTCTAATCATGTTGTACTCTTTTTCTGCCAGAATCTACAGATATGTTGGAAAATGTAATTTTCCAACATATCTGTATATATATCTATATAGATATAGATATATATATATAGTGTTGTGTTTGAACCCCTTGGCTTTGACATTCCTAAATAAATTCAGTGAGAGTATTTGCTTTCAAATGTTTGCTGTAGTGAATAATCCAACTGTGTGTAATTTAATCCAGTTATTGTGATGCTAATGCAACATCTTTGCAACAAAATATAGAAAGAGTTGCATAACTTCAATTTATGAAATAAAACCTGTGTAATTTGTTAAAATCAGAACATCTTTCTGTTTTTTTCATATAAAAATACAGAAATATTCTCTACATATGATTTAATTGTAATCACAAATCAAGCATTGTAGGTAGTTCCATTAAATTTAGAGTCAACGTGTGCATTCTCTGTGAGTGTTATTGAAATGCACCATTCTTTACTGTGGCCTCTGCTGAAAGTTATAATTTTCTCATATTTATAAGCAAAGTCATACTAACAGGGAGACCACAGTCATTTTGTGAAAAGTGAATTACTCTGGTGAGATACATAATCATTTACTAGATACTCTTCAATTTCAAGTTTATCCAACACTTGGACTGATATACACCTTATTTACTGGAACATTTAGCTGTTAGTCACTACTGTATATACTGCGCACTGTTTATACCTGTGCCTGTATATACATATATTTACAGATTTACAAATGTACATTAATAAAACTTTAATGCAAACAGCAATTGGTTGCTTCGTACTTGTGACATGTGCAATGACAGTAAAGTTGAATTCTATTCTGTTCTAGTTTTAAAAATGTGTCTTAATAAAAATGTACATGTAAAAACATGTGACCATAGCCAGGAGGCTAATTTGTTTTTTTTATTGTGGGACAAAATTAATTGTACAATTAAATTTGTTGCAAAAATCTGTTGTCTACAGAGCAATTCAGAAATGGAATAAAGTTAAAAAAGCATTGAATTCTCATTTATTAAATCCAGGTTTATGTATGTAATTTGATTAATACTGTCCATATTTCATGATAGCGTTATGCTTTGTATTAATAATTTTGTATTTCATCAACTGGACCCTGTGAATATTAGTAACCACTTTGGTGAAAAATTATAAAAAATAAAAGTTTGTAAAAAAAATGTAATGTTAATGAAACATAGTTTGTATATGAATACTTCATTGGAGCCACAGCGTGTCTGTTAAATGATGGTGTATGATAAATTAGCATCTGGTCAGTTTCTCTACTTTTTCACTAAGCTTATGCTTACTACATGTACACATAAATTACAGCAAATAAATTTTTAATTGTTTCACATTAGCATCTACCAGCAGATACTGTATTTATATTTCTTTGCAGCTTTTATGCACAACAATGTTTCTTCTGGCTTCAGACAGATTCATGCCTATGCTTAGTAGCTAATGCTCTAGACAAACATTCTATGGCTTTTTATTTTCTGTTACAGAGACACTCAATTAAAAAGTTTGTTAAAAAATATTGCGCCAATTTTCAAACATCAATCTAGTAGTATTTATTATATTCATTGAACTAAACATGGAGAAACAATTCATTTTTGTGCTCCAGAAATTGGAAGCAGACTTCTGTAAGTCGAAGTCACATGCTGGAGCGGTTCGCAGCCGAGTGTGAAGCGGCCGGGATGGGGATCAGTGCCTCCAAATCCGAGGCCATGGTCTTGAGCCGGAAAAGGGTAGAGTGCCTTCTCCGGGTCAGGGGGGGTGTCCTGCCCCAAGTGGAGGAGTTTAAGTATCTCGGGATCTTGTTCACGAATGGGGGAAGAAGGGAGCGGGAGATCGACAGGCGGATTGGCGCAGCGTCTGCTGTCAAGCGGGCGCTGTACCGGTCCGTCGTGGTGAAGAGAGAGCTGAGCCAAAAAGCGAGGCTCTCGATTTACCGGTCGATCTACGTTCCCACCCTCATCTATGGTCATGAGCTTTGGGTCATGACCGAAAGAACGAGATCTTTCGGATACAAGCGGCCGAAATGGGTTTTCTCCGTAGGGTGGCTGGGCTCTCCCTTAGAGATAGGGTGAGAAGCTCAGTCATCCGGGAGGGACTCAGAGTAGAGCCGCTGCTCCTTCACATCGAGAGGAGCCAGTTGAGGTGGCTTGGGCATCTGGTCAGGATGCCTCCTGGACGCCTCCCTGGTGAGGTGTTCCGGGCACGTCCCACCGGGAGGAGGCCCCGGGGAAGACCCAGGACACGCTGGAGGGACTATGTCTCTCGGCTGGCCTGGGAACGCCTCGGGATTCCCCCGGAAGAGCTAGAAGAAGTGGCCGGGGAGAGGGAAGTCTGGGCCTCCCTTCTGAAGCTGCTACCCCCGCGACCCGACCTCGGATAAGCGGAAGAAGATGGATGGATGGATGGACTTCTGTAAAATTGCACAAATTAAAAAACTGATTTCCTTTACAAAAATACTAAAACTTACAGTTGTTTTTGATTCATAATAATTTGAATATTGATCTATATCTTTGCTGTATATCTGCTTGGTGATTTTGATGATGGCATTTGACAAAATGACGTTTTATGCATCTGTTTTTTTTAAGTGTAATAGTCCATTATTCTGAAGGCAGGACTGTAACGCAGTTTTTAGCCTGACCACTGGGCAGTTGTTTTATGAGCAATATTTTGTTTTCAATGTAAAGCATCTTATGAGTATGTATGAGTATATGTAAAACATACTCATAAGAGCACAATCCACCTTCGAGTACAGTGGTGGTGGTAATGCCACCACCACCATATTATTCTGCCAAATGGCAATAAAATCAAAAGAAGAAGAAATGTAGATCAGCAGAAGTAAATGTTTGGGAGAGAACTAAAACATGCAGGATGCCGGCCCTCGAGGATCCACTTTGGGACCCCTGATCTTAAGAGTGATAAATGTGGTGGGATGGTGTTCCACCCTCCCCACTCTGTGCACCAGGTGCAACCAGAAGCGCATCGTTGATTGGTGGGCGGGGCAGAAGGCTTTATAGTTGAGCAGGCCGCTGCAAGGTGTGTGTGCGCCTTCGTTTCCCCTCTCGGCTGCCTGAGTGACTTGTGTGCTTGATCGGCTCATCTGAGATAGTAAGTGCCATTTATACTGTAATGATTCTGTGTTTTAGTTCTGCTGGGGTTCATGTGGTTATTTGTATTTGCTATAAGTTGCAATGTGATCCTTTTTGTTATATGTAGTGTTATGAGCTTCCCCTGTCTGACTCTGCTGGCTCCCGCTCACATGTGATAGGCCTGTCATGTGGGCGGAGGATCGGTGGAGCGGGAGTACCAGGACCGAAAGTGGGGTGAGTTCAGAGGGGAGTTAGCAGTGAAGCTAACAGTTGTGTTAGAGCCATAAATAGGAAATATTTAAGTTATTTGTATGATGGTTTGTTTTTTATTTTATTATATTTAGTAAGAAGACTGATATTTGTTCAGGCCATTTTTATCATGAAATTTAGATTTATTTTGAAAGGCTTGCTTCCTGTCGGGCCATATGTTGTATTAGAAAAACTATTGACTAGTGATGGGATTTTCGGCTCCTTTTCGAGATGCGGCTCTAATGGCTCTTCTTACTGTGGAGAGCCGGCTCTTTCGGCTCCCAAACGGCTCCCCATATATATTTTTGACATTATTAATTAATTAATAGCTTAAACCTAATTTTGTAATATTTTGTTTCATTATTGACATTGTTAAGCACTTATGATGAGTAAAAATGCCGCATAACAATGCTATAGCAAAACCGATGCGTGTAATGTCCGCATGTGCAGGTTGTTTGTCAGCCTGCACGATAGGAAATGCTGACTTTGCACAGTCTGCACTCTGCCCTGGAGCTTGATGTAGAATGGCTAGAGTTAGTCCACTTTGACGTATACCTATATCGGCTTCGATAGTCCAACTGGCCTGAAGGATTTTCTCTAGCAGGTGCTTTTGTTCTGTAAATAGGGCCATTACCTTATCAGTACCCTGGTAATGGCCTCAACGCATCTCACAGTTGCACAATAGACTTAGACTTCGACTTCGACTTAGACTGACTTTGTTGTCATTTTCAATGCACAGGGTGTATAAAGAACGAAATTTTGTTGCATACGGCTCAGGACAATGTTTGAGGTTCCAATGTATTAGCTGTTTTCAACAGGCGCTTTTGTTCCGTAAATAAGGCCATTACTGGCGCACCCAAGCACAATGAATTCATTATAACCTCCTGAGACCCAGATCTCTTTTGCTTACACTTTTTCCATGTTTTTTTGAGGTGGATCAACACAATTAATTTGGTAAGTTTATTTCTAAACTGTCATTTTATACCCTCTTAGCTTTATTTCAAAGAGAAACATTACTAATTTCTTTTAGAAAAACCTTTGAACATTTCTTGAAACAGATTGTATGTTTTGCAAACTCTATGTACATTTGGCAAAATGACCTGGATAATGCAGCACAACATCATGGATCAGCTGCAAAAGGTCACATCTCTCCAAAAACACTTCATGTATGCTTCAAAACTAAACTGAAGAGCACTACCTACAGGAGACCTGATCTCCTGCAGGTATCATAGATACCCACCCCCAACATGGACTATTCACATTCCCACCTTCTGGCCCGACGGTCAACGACCACATTTACAATTGAAGAAGGGATGCTAATTTGAGCCATCAGAGTCGTCAGGGTGGACTCCGGCCTTTTGGCCCTGTTGAGCCGATATGGGAAGGACTCGAAAACTGTATCATCCTAGTGTTAAAATGAGTCCAAATCTTGCTCCGTTTTCTGTCACTCATTTATTTTCACCTATTCAGTTCTCACACTGACTCCCCTTCTTTCTGTCGTGCTTCTTGACCGCTGAGTGAGTGTCTGTACATAAACACCTGCCGACGAACGCTATACAGCTTGGCCAATTGCCTGCCATTTCCACAAAAAAAGTGGAGATAAACTTTTTTTTTATTGTTTTCCCGCCACATTATTAATTGAAACTATGTGTGATTGGTCAGATATGTGGAGCACACGCTTGACATGAGGGCAGTGGACCGACCGAGGGAAAAAAAACTCTCCGCTCTAGCACTGGCAGAAGAGCAAAACGCGCAAGGAGAGGGAGAAGGAGGGGAGAGACAGCCAGGCACCGCAGGACAAAAAAAAACGATGTGGGGAAAAACTATCGGCTCTGGCACTTGCAGAGCACAAGCACAACGACAGGGAGGCGGAGAGACAGCGATGTACTGTAGAAAAAAATCCGGCTCCCAAATAGGATCCTAAAACGGCTCCCATTGTGGAGCCGGTTCCAATCGTTCACTTCAAAGAGCCGGCTCTTAGAGCCGGATCGTTCGCGACCGACACATCACTACTATTGACGGATTACCAAGACACGCAGCAATACAGTTTTTGACCGTGTAAGCTGTGTATGTTTTGGAAAAGGAAAAAGAGGAATTGTAAAACTTATGTATCGTCATTTGCATTTTTCGCTATTTTTTACAGATAAAGAATTTTTTTGTTAAAATTCACGGTTTGCACGCGTCCTTTACTTCCAGTGTCTAAGGAATGACCAGTGTTGTATAAAGTACTGAAATCTCAGAGTCAAGTAAAAGTACAAGTACCTCTCCAAAATATGACTTTGGTAAAAGTCGAAGTCACTGACTGAAATGTTACTTGAGTTAAAGTCTTAAAGTATCTGAAACTTCTTGTACTTAAGTATGGAAATTACTGTAAAAATGGATGTACTCAAGTAATGTAATGAAAAGTACAAGTAAAAAGTAAAACAAAGCAAATGCAGTTTGAATGACATTTTTTATATTTTGGTAAACTTGTCAAATACACTTAAAATAATGTACCCAACCAAGTGCAGGCAAAATTAAACCTGCTAATAGATATACCTGCAGGCATCATTTAGTTAAGAAAATTAGGTGCTTTACCTATAGCACAAGGTTAACTTAACCTGCTTTACAACTGAACCAGCTTCTTAGTATACCCTCCAGGACAGAAAATACAAAGTTTTTGTAAGCCTTAAGTTTTCCCTTCAAGTAAGGTCAGTGCTGACAATGAGAAAAATAAATAGTACAGAAAATGCGGCCAACATGAAGAAAAAGATCTGTTACGATTACTCTACTTCACAAATCAGTGAATCAGTCAATGCTACAGTCAGTAGGTGGTGCACACAACTGGTCATTATGCAAAAGAAAAAAAGAACTGGGAGGGAAATGCAGCTTATTGGCATCTGTAAACCTGGTTTTAAACTTGCATGCCTTTCCTATATTCGTTAAATTTAGTCTAAATTGCTATCGCTATGGCTTCTGTCCCCCCTTGAACAGAGGAGTCTAGGTAGCCTGCTACAGTCAACATTAGGCCTCAGCTAAATACACCACGTGTGGAACTGAAACAATGCCAAACAAAGTTCATTTATGGTCAAGATTTCACAATACAGTAGTGTCTAGTGACCAAGCTATAGTTACTGAAACAGGAGGATTATAACCATTTCATAAGACGTTACCTCGATGTGTTTCTTCAAGTTGGACGGGGAGTTTTTGTAAGATAGAATTTCCACATCTTCGGGCAGGAATAACATAAACTGCATGCGGTACGACAAATCTTTAACACCCACGAAAGAGTATATTGTGTTTAAATAAGGCCATGGGCTCTCATCACCAGCTGGTGGTTCCCCTGGAGCCGTGTCCGACGTAGTTGCAGTCTGCTGCTGATTGCGAGACTTGCTTTGTGTTTAATGGGAGAAGCGAAACAGGTGTATCCTACTGGTGGTGATGAACCAGCCCAGGCAGGTAGTTCTACCGACTTTGTTCGGTAGCCTGCTTGCTACTTGCTACTTGCTAATCAGTAGGTGGGGTCAAAACACTTTGTTTCTCTCTCTCGCTTTTTTGTAACGAGTAACTAAACCACACATTGAAAATGTATCGGAGTAAAAGTACGCAATTAAGTTCGGAAATATAGTGAAGTAAAAGTGAAAGTCATCAAAAATTTTCATACTCCAGGAAAGTATGAAGTACTCCAAAATATACTTAAGTAAAGTAGTGAAGTATTTTTACTTCGTTACTATACAACACTGGGAATGACAGATATTGGATCTGTTGCCATATCAAGTTGAGTGTGCCCATTTGTTAGAGGCGTGAGCTGCAGCCTCAGAAATAGCAGCTTGTACTTATTTCTAATAAACCCTGTTGGCGTCATTACAATACCATCTGTCCCTAGGACTGTGGTTGGGTTTTGGGTGCTATACCAGCCGTGCATTTCTGCAGCGTTGCTCTGCTGGCGTTAGCGGCTGCAGCTGGATGTTGTTGCAGTGTGCGGCTTCCATCTAATCTTTGCCTGCTGATCAGCTTTCTCCCTAGGTAGGCTGTGTTTCCACTCCTGGGTAAGCTACCTGCTATTTAGATTTTAATTTACTCTACCTGAATCCACAGTTAATGAATTTTCTGTTTTAGGGTCATGATTGTTTTGGAGCTGCAGCGTTGTGGACGCTCAGCTGTCTTGTCTTGCCGGTGTTTGTTTGGGCCGATCTCGACTAAACCTGTTGCTGCTTGGGCAGGTTGAGTGGGCGGGGCATGACTCCTCTGGCCCTGTTGAAAGGCATTTGAAACTGTGAATAAGACTGTCATGACACCGTCATAAACATAACACAACACCTGTCATGAACATGACGTCTTCATGAATATTTATGAACAAATTTATGTCAGATCATGATTTCTTGGTTAATGTCAAGTTGTCATAACAAAGACAGTTTGAATAATGTCAACTTTGTATTAAAAGTGTCATGATTTACCGAATGACACTTTATGACAACAGTCATAAATATTCATGTAGACTTACTCATGTTCATGACAGGTGTTATGTCATGTTTATGACTGTGTCATGACAGTCTTATTCACAACCCATCAAATAAAGTGTTACCTTGATATCATATTGGAAGTGAAAAAGTTGTATGGTGATGGCCCTCATCTAAAATCACCCATTCATCCATCGTCTACATCTGTTTATTCCTGCATTGTTCAAAGTGCTGTCACTGGGCGAGGTTCACCCAGCTCAAGCCACAAATCATATCAGGCTCATAAACAAAATATAATATTTCTCAGTTTGTAAAATCGACGTGAAGACGTCAATATGCTAAAATGCTTCCTTCATAGGAGATTAAATAAACCATGAAACACTTTATCTGCCCAAAACCAATAAATGATTTATTAGTAAACACACTAATATACTTCCATGAATAATTGAATCAATAAACGAGATATAAACAAACCCTGAAAGGAATTTAGATCAAATATCCAGATTCTCCATCTAAAGTATTTATCAAAGAAAGATTAGCTCAAGGTTCTCATGCATGATTTGGATTTCTTAATGCCTGACTCAAGTCTGAGAGAAGAGTGTGTGAGAAGAGTGTGTGAATCTAATCCTCACACACAAGGCCTTAGAGGTGCAACATGGAGAAGAACGCAGCGTGTTTTTGGAAACGATTAAAAAAATGTGCACCCATATGACAAGATGCATTATCATAGAAAATGGTGTTGTATATGCCAGGCCAATTGGCTGTACCAGCAAACCTCCTTGTTTTGCCAATCCAGACCCTGAATTTTCCCTGTGAATAAGCTCATTTTAAAGAATGCCAGTTTGAGTGGAGAGCTTATGAGCATAAGCCATTAAACTTTTCAAACACACTATGTGATAAGTAATTGTGTTTAGCACTATCTTGTTTCCTGCTGGGCAGTAACAGTTTTCATTAAAACATATTTACTTCCTACTACTGCTGCTTCTTTTGGTCTCAGTAATAAAGTTTTGGAGCATGTGGATTTATCATATTTTACAAACGCTAAGAAAACCTCTCCCAAGCATAGTGTTCTGTGAATTCAGACACAGACACCTGTGTCTGTGTCTTTGTCGGGTCCTGGTCTCATTTGGTTTCTAATCTGTCGTCTGTGTACCCAGTCCGCCGTCTCGTCCGTTGTGTAAACGGTTGCTACCGGCGTCGAGCCCTGGTTTCCGCTCGGCCGTGCTGCCCGTTGTTTGGACCATGTTGGACTGTGTTATGCTGGACATTCATTATTAAAATCATTTATTTATCGCATCCTTGGTCTACAGCGTCTGCCTTACCACCTCTACACCGCACTTCTTGACAAAATGAGGTTGAATGTGGGTCACAGAACATCCCAGCGTGTGTGAATATGGGTCAGAATACATCATAGTTGGGCTTAATCTCCCTTCCTCTCTCCCAAGTGGGATACCGGGGAGAGAGACAGATTATCACACCCTGCTGGCCCATATTCTTGCCTTCCTCCTGTTTAATCATTTGCCCGTTTTCAATGTATTCATCTCCCAAGGCCCACAGCTTTTGTTGTGATCACTTCTTCTGACTGTTTATCTCCACAACTAACTGCTTTCACTCCAACAAACCTGTTTTTGAGGACAACCTGAGCTGTGTTTCCACCATAAATGCACACAGAACATTGTCAATAATCTGCTCATGTTGAAAACACACAATCACAATCAGTGTTACCATTAAATAGGACATTTAATTAAAATCACATGTGAATAAGTTTGTTCACATAACTTAAAAAAAAACGGCATTATCCTTCAACTATCTGGTTTTCGCCAGTAGTAACAAAAGGCTGGGATTCATGTGATGCAAAAAAGGTGTTTCTATCGAAGTTTTGCAAAATGAACAAATTTTTATATGCCCAAAAAAAACACCTCATCCTAGCACCAAAGCTCTTTATTACAAAACAAGTTTTTTTTCTAAACTGTTTTTTTTTCATGAAGCAAATACTTTTAAATATTAAATTGTGCAATTATATGGTCAATGGAAACAGCTACTGTTGAATTCCAGGATTAAAATTTGTGTATACTTGTGTATATTTACTAACTGGTTGTGTTTTTATGAATGTATAATTATTGCCATTGTCTATGTCTATAGTTTCTGTGTCTCATGACAAAACAGAAATAAATGCCACAGCCATATCCTATCTCATTACCTTCTATGATGTTTTTGTGAACTCCTGACAAAGAATTTTACTTTGTTTTTGTATGTTTGCCAGAAAAGCAGATGAGAAATGTCTTTGTGATGGGAATTATTCCTATGAGCAGGTGCAGAAGGCCTTGGAGATTTCCAAGATGTCCTGTGGTCTGGTTGTGTCAATGCTTGGAGAACAGAAAGAAAATCTGTTTAAATAATTGCTGATAAATCATAGTTTGATATATCTATAAAGTCTTTATTCTCTTCATGAAAACAAAAAGGCAACAACAATCAACAGAATTAAGATTTTTTAAAATGGGTCTATCAAACTGGGACTGCAGTAAAACACTGATTAATTTGACTTTTAATGTAATGAGGAGAAACAAAAATGGATATTTTCAGTTTTTCATCTATCATCTTGCCTTTGTTTATAATTTTGCCCATAGATCTGCATAACTTTCCATACTTTGGGACAACAATTGATATTTCCAATTAATTCTAAAATCATTATAGAACTACACCATATTTAAGCTAGCATTCAGCTTCTATGCACCAGAAACCTGGAACAAACTTCCAGAAAACTAAAACCACCAAAACACTGACTTCCTTTAATTCCAGGATAAAAACCCATCTGGTTAGAGTTGCTTTTGAAACATTACTAATGCAAAATTGATCAGTAATCTTATGTGTAACAATGATTTTAACGACAGCACTTGACAAAATGTAAAATCTGTCATTGATTATCACAGCTGTTGACTCAATGATGTGTTTATGATGTTTGCTTTTTAAATTTTCACAATGAACTGAACTGCCGAGTTGCTGAAATGTGCTATGCAAACAAAAGTAATTGATTCATTGATTAATTGATTTTGCCCTTGAATTACTTTTTTCATTGTAATATTGTGACTTTTTCTAAATTTGAAAAAAAGTTAAATAAAATTCTTAGTCGTACAGGACGGGTGACATATATTGAACATGAAAGTGTTGCATTATCTCTGTGTTCCTAACAGTTCAAACAGAAAGCAGCTGTTGAGAGGAAGAGTCAGAAAGTAATGTGAATAGTAGATCAGACAGTGGGAAGAGAACAAGTAAAAAGTCTTTAAGGGAGCCTGGAGAGACATTAAAAAGGCAGCAAAGTCCACTAGATAAGTAGCAGAAGTGATATGCACGACAAAGTAAGGGGAAGGTCATTTACATGAAAGACAACCATATCATGAAAATACGACATCCATCCATCCATACATACAGTACATACATCAAAATTTAATCGGTGGGGTGATTTATGACCCTAATCATTAATTGCTTTTAATTTCCAGTGTCCGTATATGCCCCCCTTAAATAAACATTCCATTCCATAAAATAAACATTCCATCCCCCTAAGTAAACATTCCTTTGACATCTGTTAATCCGATCATTGCAACACCTTGTTTTCGGTAAACTCCTTCTGACCTCTGAGTTTTAAAAAGAATACAATTAATGTTGAAAAAACATTAAGTGATAATCACTAACCAGAATAATAAATAATATACAATATAGTGGAGTTGGGCACATTCCAACTCCAAGGAGCAGTTGGGCACATTGAAAGACATTAAAGCTACCATGGTGGTCAAACCTGAGATGCCGCTCAAATTTTGTAAACACCGCCCTCTTCCATTCGCGATGAAGAAAAAGGTAGAAAAAGAACTTGAAAGACTGTAAAAGTGTAACATTATTACACCTGTGAGACACAGATAATGCCGGTGCTAAAGAGGGACACTTCTATTTGCTTATGTGGGGATTACAAAGTGTCATTGAACCAAGCCCTTGAAGCCCATACCATGTTTGGAGGAACTACTAACAACACGTAGGGGGGGAAAGTACTTCTCAAAGATAGATCTGGTAGCAGCCTATCAACAAGTACTGTTGAATGAGGATTCCAAGAAGTACACAACTATCAATACTCATAAAGGACTGTTCGTTAACAACAGGCTTCCTTTTGGAATCGGCACAGCTCCATTGGTTTTTCAGTGCATTATGGAAAACATAATGAAAGGGTTACCAGTGGTGGTCTACCTGGATGACTTGCTCATCGCTGGATGCTCAAAAGCAGAACATCTGAGCAACCTGGAGAAGGTCCTGCAATGCCTTCAGAAAAATGGCCTGCGAGTAAAACATTCCAAGTGTGAGTTTAACAAGCCACAAATTGAATATCTGGGACACGTCCTGGATGAACATGGAGTCCACCCTTCAGAAGAAAAGGTGAGGGTAATACAGGATGCTCCTGCTCCTACTAATGTGAAAGAACTTCAAGCATTCCTGGAACTTGTTAACTATTATGGGAGATTTGTGCCAATGTAAAACACGGCAGTAGCTCCAATTTACAAGTTACTGAAAGACAGTTTGACTTGGAGATGGACTGAACCAGAGCAGGCAGCATTTGATAGGTGCAAAGCTCTGCTGACAAGTGATAGTGTGCTAGTGCACTATGACTCCAACCTACCACTTACCTTAGTGTGTGATGCTTCTGCATCTGTGATGCCAAGTGGGGAGGACACCATATGGCATCGGTGAAGTTGTACACCGATGCCACTTGGCATTGTGTGCCAAATGGGGAACGTTTCCTGAACGCTGTTCCAAGCAGGAAAAAGTACTCTCAAATAGAAAAAGAGGCTCTTGGACTGATTTATCGAGTAAAAAAGTTTCCCCAGTACCTATGGGGCAGGCATTTCACCTTAGCAACAGACCATCATCCCCCACAGCAGATCCTGATGAACATGTTTCAGAGTTCGGTTATAAAACAATTTAGAAAGCTTTAAATATCTAACAGAGTCCCGTTCAATCTTAGGCTTTTCAGATTTTTGTGATTTCAAGATCACAGAATTCACTCAAAATCAACAGATACCTGTATTTTTTCACAGCAATGCAAAATTGTGAGTTTTATAACTCACAATTAAATTTTCTTACTACAATGGTCAATAACATTGGGCTTAAGTGACTGCTAAAGCTCACCTGCAGGTGGCAGTATTTCTTACTCTTGGCCATTGCTTTCCTACACAATTTATCTTGATTCTCTTTTCCCTTCACTGTGGCGTCTGAGATTTCTCCCATGGAAATGGAGCGTCTCCGGTAGATTTTCCAACAGGCCAATCAGCGAACAGAAGAAGAAGTTGTGAATGAAGGAGGAGATGTTCTGCAGCATTATAGTCTGTCTGCCTGCCAGCGGAGGAAGTGAACAAAGCAGTTTACACACAATTTCTGCTAAGTTTTGTAGCATCAAGCTTGTGCATTACATACGGCAAACATGACTGGGTACAATTTTAAACCTCAACAGAGACAACACTTCCAGGAAGCAATTGTTTCTGAGAGTAGCTGAGAGTCCAGACTCTCTGTACAAAGCGATAGAGATATCTGTTAGATATAGAAAGCTTTCTACAGTGTTGATTTTTACCAGACTAGCTCACTGCTGCGTTAGCCTTATATGATGCCAAGTTTTAGTTTGTGATCAAGATGGCAAGTAACAAAAAATTAAGCTGTTTCAGCTCATTAAAGAACAGAAACGTTAGTGTGTCCAATCAATCTGTTTTCTCATCTTTCTCATGTAGATTTTGGGAAGTGGTTTAATGAGGAAAAAAATTCAGAAAAATTCCTTGCTAATATTTCTAAAGTACACCACTTTCTAAAGTACACCACTTTGATTACAAAAAGATCAAATTTTGATTGCAAAAGAAAAAAATACAAAAACAACCATAAAATCGATTGACTTTTGGAAGAGAAACATGGTGGTGGTAGCATCATATCATAAAATGTTTTTCATCAGCAGGGACAGGAGAGATGTTGATGGCAAAATGCTGTAAAAATACTCTAGCTCATAAGAGCTAGAGTATTTTACAAAGAATGCACAAAGTAATACACGGTTGAAACATTGTGGATTCTTTTTTGTTAAAAAGCAAAACAGGGCGTGCTGTGGTGGCGTAGGGGTTAGCGCGACCCATATTTGGAGGCCTTGAGTCCTCGACGCGGCCGTTGCTGGGTTAGGGTTGACGATATTTGCCGCATGTCTTCCCTCCTCTCCTTCCCCATTCCTGTCAGCCTACTTTCGTAAAAGGGACACTAGAGCCCACAAAAAGACCCCCTGGAGGGGTAAAAAAAAAAGCAAAACAGAAAATAAAGGGTATTATTTTCCTTCTAATTATTCATCATAAATTTCTGTTTTTTGTTGGTCTCACACATAAAATCCTCATGACATAAAGTGAAGCTTGTCGTTTTAATGTGACATAAAAAAAATCTAGCTAAATACTGTACTTTGCAGGGTTTTATATATTATTGTTCATATTTTTATGCTTGTGTACTGGATAAGGCAATCTGTGTTTGTCCTTTTTTTCTTTACTTTAATTTTATTTCTAGTTTTAACACAATAAAAATCTTCATTTATTTTCTGATTTGACCTTTTTAAAGCTGGTGCTTGGAAAGATCCAAAGCTACTTTGTTTTATCCCGTTAGGATCTGCTACATTTTCTATCAAACTGCTTTAAAATGCGACCCTTTGCTGTCTCCTCTTCTTTCTATTTCCCAGACGAGGCTGTCTGTCACCTTCCTCCTCCAACATTAAATGAATCACAGTATATGTGTGTTTTTTCCTGGAAAAAACACACATATACACTCCTCTCAGTATCCGAAGTGGAAATCATACTTCCTGTAACTTCAGGGGACAAACTAACAAAAACAAACAAAAAAAACCCTGAGAAATGTATGCCTTACCTGAGCAGATCAATTTTATCAGCATGAACCCCTTCACTGTGTTTCCATTTGCTGCATCTCAACAGGCAGGAGCCAACTTGAGCGGGGCTGCAGTGGGGATAGAAAGAAAAAAAGGGAAGGAAATCAGAAGCACATTGGGAGCAAAACAAAGAAAATTGAGTGTAGGCCGAGTCAGCACCCCAAGACAACAAACAGCAGCTGGATGGACAGCGAATGAGAAAAATGAATGAAAGTGAGAGATGAGAAGCCGTGCTGTCTGACACAGAGGGAGGGAAGCTGCAGAAACTGATGCCAGTCACAACATCCAAGCCAAGCTGTTTATAAAGCCCCAGGTGTGTGTGTCCAGGTGTGTGACAGAGACAGTCCAGTGGCCGCCTACATCCTCTCTGTATGTGTGTCTGTGTGTGTTCATTGCTCTTTCCAGAACATGGCCAAAGGGTTGAAATGTTCCGATCGATGGCTCAAACACATTCGCACATCTGATGCTGTTTTACTACTGAGGAGCAACGCTTCAGGTTATTAATGTTACAAGTAAAAAATGATTACTTTTTATATAAAATCTCAAAGTACTATTATAGATTTGAAACTAATGATATCCACGTAGGCTTTTTTTGTCTCTGTGTTAAGCAGGATATTTAAGGTTTTTTTCTTCCAAGCTCAGTTTATTTCTTCCTTTTTGTTGACTCATCTTTTCTTTACCCTTTGGATAAACGAAATTACGTGTTGCCACATTTAAACTAATACATGTAGATATAGGCTTCATCATCTTCGATTTTTTTGGTAACGATGTATAAAGAAAAGACAACATAAACTGCTGTTGGGTAATCACACTAGAAATATATATATTTTAAATCTAGTGTTTACTTTGAGAACATTTATTTTATGCGTAAAAAAAATCTGTTAAGAAATATCATAGACTTTTTACAAAGATTGCCAGAGCTACACCGTGTTGACTCCAGTCCTGGTATTGTGACCGTTCGGGACCACAGCCGCCCACAAACAGATCAAATCTGCTAACTCTTTTAACCTCCTTGAGGAATGCTTGCAGCTGCATATTTTAACATTTTAAACCCCTTGACATGCATTAAGACGCACAGTGGGAACCATCTTAGTGGTATGCAGAAGCTAGCATCCAGTCTTCCTCATCTCCACCCTTGAAAGTAGCAGCCAATCAGAGCAAAGAAAAATGGATGTTTTGCAAAAGCCTTTCAATAGCTGTAAGCATTGAACCTACTTTAGCTTCCCAAGCTCAATTTTCTTTTGAATTTATTAGCTATGCTCAATGACAAAAATCTGTGAAAAGGCGGGCTTTCCGTAAATAAACTGGAATCACATTCCACAGAAAAATCCAGGAACAGGTGAAAGAAATGAAACTGATATCCAATTTTTGTTATGGAGAGTCATAGTGAAACACAGTCATTGTGTTCCAATTGTGAACTAAATCTGTTGGCTGCACTTCAACACTCAGCCAACAGTCCTGAACGCCACAGCGCTTAACAGGGCAGAAAAAAGTAATAATGGGAAAAATCCTCCCCGCTGTAACAGGACACTCCCATCGTTGACATGTCTCATTTCTGAGTAGTCAATCATTTCACACTAATATTTCTTTAAGATCAAATAAGTACATCCAACATAGACACATCTTAAGACAACTTGTTCCCTTTTAATTAAATTTTTAGCCTATCATACAGTACAATTTTTCCACATCGCTCATGCTGTGGAGAGTTTATACTCTCCACAGCAAAGTTGTTAAGCAGTTTTCCATTTCTGTGACTCCTTCATCTTTTAACATCCTGTCCTCCCACTAAACTCCAGTCAGACTTTAGCACATATTTCATGCATTAAAAGGCTTTTCTTTGCTTTACACAGCTCTTTTGCTTCTTCTCACTCCTTGTAACTTCTAATATTAAAACCTCAGTCAGCTTAGAGATCTTCTTCATCGTCGTCATTTGTGTCCACAGCTCAGGAATGTGACGCAGGATTTTTACAGGCTTGAGCTGCACAAACACGTTCCCCGTTGACAAAGACAACTTGTCAACTTAGTCACTGTTGAGTCAATGCAAGATGATATCACACACTGTGAAAAATTATAAAGAGGATTATAATATACCCACTCACTCTCATAGGATATTCTGTGTGTGTGTGGGGACCATGTACCTGGTGGGGACCATTTTCCTGACACATATTTCATTGTGGGTACTCACCGAACCCTGGGCCCCATAAGGGGAAGTGCTGTTTAAGGGTTAGGGGTCAGGTGTCAGACTAAGGGGTGAATTGAGTTTTGGTTACAGTTAGGCTATAGAAATGAATGGAAGTCAATGGAAAGTCCTCACAAAGATAGCGTGGTAAACAAGTGTGGGGGTGTACCTGTGTGTGTATTTATAACTCAAAACTACAATCCATTTGGCACCTTTAACCATCCCAGCCTCAAAGGCACTCAGCTGAACCATCTTCCCTTTCTGCCCTGCTCTACTTCACACACACACACACACCCCTGCACACGCACGGGTGCACCCCCACACACACACACTTGTCCAGTGGGATGTTGTCACCCCAGTTCTCTTACAGCTCAGTGTTTGTGTATCATTGTAAGAGGCAGAACAGAACAGGCAGGATCAGTGTAATCGCTGTACCTCTCAAAGAAAAGCTGGAAGAAACAGTCAGGCAAAGCATAAGAAATACATTCACTTAAGTGGTAAATGAACTATGAGCCTTCTATTTACAGGAAACTGATTATGTGCTATTTGCAGTTTGTTTTGTTTTACACTTTTTCGTGTTCTTTAAGTGATTAAAGCTGGACCATTTTAGAAGAAATTTGTAGTACCTTATTCTTGCCTTTAGGTTTACTTGATAGATTAAAATTCTAAAAAGTCTGATCTGCTCAGTAAGAAACAAAAACTTGGAATTTTATTAAACTGTCTGCAATGGAGATTCTCACTTTTTGAATGAACACAAAGTAATGTTGAGCCCCAGAATCACCTTTTTCTCTCATGTAAGCAGGAAAATACAAACAAGAAATGAAACAAATGTCTGTGTGGGAAGCAAAACAAATTGATTACATTTTGACCCTCTGAAGCTCTTAAAGTAATAAAACGTAGTGCAAGCTGATAAGTTCTTTGGGAAAAAAACAGAAATCAGTCGACCAAGGTGGTTTTTGCAAAATATAAGACAGAAGTTATGTGTCTTGTTCAAACATTTATAGTGATGGAAGGTCTGTTGGATTGATACAGTAATAAGGAGAAAACTCCAGAGCTCTACTAGCAACGAGCAATTCTCAGCAGCAACATGAGGTCAAGCTAAATATGTTGCAATGCTTCATTTAGGTTTTCCCATGGAGCGTATAGGATTTCAAAATGGCTTCAATCTGTTGGGTGACCCTGACCCAAGACAGGATTATCTACCATTAAACTTTGGTCCCTGTACCACTGGTGGCCTGCAGGCGCCCCCTAGTGGTCTGCAAGGTACTGCGGACCCCACCCCACTTCTGGAGTGCGGAGTGGGAAGAGCTCTAAAATCCAATTTAGAGATTAGCAGACAGTAGTGGAACACACAAAGACCCACAAAAATTACTAATGCTTTTTTTGGGGGGACTGGTGAATCCATTAAACAATCTCCCCATCAGTTCAACACGAGTTACGTAGATGATGTTACCATTATAAAATAACTTGCATTGGCAAAGCTCAATGTCATTTTTACAGGTGGCGGAGGATTGTTGTCAGCAACTGCTGAAAGTAACTGAAAAAGTAACTTATATCAATCAATCAATCAAATTTTATTTGTATAGCACATTTCAGCAGCAAGGCATTTCAAAGTGCTTTACATCATTACAAACACAGAAACACAATGCAATATAGAATCAACAATCAAAACACAACATTAAGTAAAGTTAAATCAATAAATTGGTAATTGATTACGTTTCAAATACAATCCTAAACAGGTGGGTTTTTAGTCGAGATTAAAAGGAAGTCAGTGTTTCAGCTGTTTTACAGTTTTCTGGAATTTTGTTCCAAATTTGTGGTGCATAGATGCTGAATGCTGCTTCTCCTCGTTTGGTTCTGGTTCTGGGGATGCAGAGTAGACCAGAAACGGAAGACCTGAGAGGTCTAGAAGGTTGATACAACAACAGCAGATCTTTAATGTATTGTGGTGCTGTGCCGTTCAGTGATTTGTAAACTAACAACAGTATTTATTCTCTGAACTACAGGGAGCCAGTGTAGGGACTTTAAAACTGGTGTTATGTGCTCTATCTTCCTGGTTTTAGTGAGAACGCGAGCAGCAGCATTCTGGATCAGCTGCAGCTGTTTGATTGATTTGTTGGACAGATCTGTGAAGACGCTGTTGCAGTAATCAATGCGACTGAAGATGAACGCATGGATGATTTTCTCTAGATCTGGCTGAGACATTAGTCCTTTAATCCTGGAAATGTTCTTCAGGTGATAGAAGGCCGACTTTGTAACTGTCTTTATGTGGCTCTGGAGGTTGAGGTCAGAGTCCATCACTACTCCCAGGTTTTGGGCCTGATTGCTGGTTTTTAGTTGTAATAACTGAGCTGTGTGTCATCTGCATAGTTATGGTAGCTATTATTATTTCCTGTTATAACCTGAGCTAGTGAGAGCATATACATATTGAATAAGAGGGGTCCTAGGACTGAACCTTGGAGTACCCCACATGTGACCTTTGACCTCTTTGATGAGAAGTTTCCAATTGAAACAAAGAAATCCCTGTTTTTTATGTAGGATTCAAACCAGTTAAGCACTGGACCAGAGAGTCTGACCCAACTCTCCAGTCGATTCAGTAATATGTCATGGTCAACAGTGTCAAAAGTTGCACTGAGGTCCAACAGAACCAGCACTGTGGTTCTCCCACAGTCTGTATTTATATGGATGTCATTGAACACTTTTACGAGGGCGGTCTCTGTGCTGTGGTGAGCACGAAAACCAGACTGGAAGGAGTCAAAGAGGTTGGTTATTATTAGGAAGCTTTTCAACTGTTCAAACAGCTTTTTCAATAACTTTGCTGATGAATGGGAGTTTTGAGATCAGCCTGTAATTCTACAGTAGTGATTTGTCCAGATTGTTCTTTTTTATCAGTGGTTTGATTACTGCTGTTTTCAGAGCCTGGGGGAAAACGCCTGATGAGAGCCATGAGTTACTATTTGGATCAGATCAGTAGCAACGACAGGCAGGACTTTCTTAAAGAAATGTTCTAGAGTTATAGATCTATTACATCCAGACAGCAGGAACTTGAGCTTAGTTGACTTATAATTTCCTGTAGGGTTTTATAATTAAGTAGTTGAAATTGGGTCATTTTTCCTGTATTTGTTTTGTTTAGCCACAGCATTGGTACTGACTTTATAGTGGATGTGCAGATTATTCCTCTGATTTTTTAAATTTTCTTTGAAAAGAAGCTGGAAAACTGGTTGCAGGCGGCAATACAATGGAATTCAGGCAGTAACGTCACAGGAGGGTTTGTGATTCTGTCAACTGTTGCAAATAAAGCTTGAGCATTGTTAATGTTTTTGTTTATGACATCTGCAAAGAAAGCCTCTCTTGCATGTTTTAGTGTTAAGTGATAGTTACATAGTCTTTCTTTATAGATGTCACACTGAACGTGGAGTTGAGTTTTACGCCATTTTCGTTCTGCCCTACGGCAGAGTTGTCTTGCAGATCTAACTGCTTGTGCATTTCTCCATGGAGATTTCTTCCTACCAGACACAACCTTCATTTTAATTGGGGCAACGGAATCAATGATATCTGAAACTTTAGACTGAAAATCATTTGCCAACTTATCTATGTCATTACAGCTTAAGGGTGAGGAAGAAGAGTAGATTTGATTAAATGTTTCTGCTGTGTTTTCTGTGAGAGAACGTTTTGTGATGGCTGCTGTTTGTATAAGTGGGTTAAAAGACAAAGAACTTTCAAAGATAACAGCAAAGTGATTCTAGTCAGACATCCTTGAGCCTGTTCTTCTGAAGCGATGATCACGTTGCTGTCCTTGTTGATAAAATGAAAAAGATTTGCAGTGAGTAGCTTTGTCCCATGTTTATTAAGACTGCGTCCGCCTCTTCCAAAAAGGTGAAAGCGCTGCCAATAGATCCAGAGGTTATCGATGAAGGTCACTGAGCTGGCAGAGCAGGTTTTAATCAGCCATTTGTTTATCATGTCCAGCCTGGAGTGTTTTTCGTCTCCCCATTGAGGTGATGGAATTGGACCACTGAGAAATAACTTAATTTTTAATTTTCCCATAGTGTTCAGTAGAATATTAAAGTCCTTTTTCAGAATCTCAGATTTCTGCTTTGCCAGATCGTTGGCTCCAACATGCACAACTAAAGACTCAATATCTGGCTGATCAGTGGTTAGAGAGAGAACTTTGCATGTTAAATCAGATACAGTGTCACCAGGAATAGAAATCACTCTTGTTTTCTTGGGATTGAAAACGTGACTGATTCCATTTAATGCCTCATCTCCAACAATAAGCACTTTCATTTTCCTGGTGGTCGCTTTGTCCTTTAGGACTTTGGGGGGTATATGTGTTGGTCTTGCCTCATTGTTGATGTTTGAAGGCGAGGTTTCACTCAGAGGCTCAGGCTGAAGTACAGAAAATCTGGTTTTCAGTGGGATTCCCACAGAGTCAGAATGTTTTGAGGCTCGTTCTAGTTGCTTTGTCCTTGGGAGCGGGGTTGGTGGAACCGTTTTGGTTGCAGCTGCTTGTTTATTTTTCTTTGGTGGAGCAGGTGTTGAAGTTGAAGGTGGGTTTCGGCTCAGAGCCGGCCACGCTGATTCGTCCAGGTGAGGGGTTCTCCCTGTCAGTCGCCTCATCAGATCTGTAGTGTGAGACTTTTGTTTCAGCTTGGCACCCAGAGCGTTCCAGGGTGAGCTGCTTGATGCAGGGCGTATGAGCTCTCCATTGAATTGAGAAAGAGTTGTCTCATTTCCACTGGTAGCGTTGATCTCAAAGTTCACCTCCAGCAGTTTAATCTTCATTTCTATAGACTGAAGTCGTTGTATAATTCTGCTAATGTCCCTGGGGTTGGCCGGAGCCATTTTGCCCTGGTTCAAAGGCAAAGTTATCAGTAAGGACGAGAGAGAGCAGGATAAGCTGTTCCTCCTTCAGCTGCCACAGAGAAGATAAAAAGTTTTAATCTAACTTAGCTACTTTCCAAATCAAGTAATCAGCAATCTAAGTTGCTTTTTCAAAGTAACCATGCCATCACTGCAACCAGCACAGTTCAGCTCTAATTAAAGCATTTTAAAATAAGTTTGTTGATCAAATAACTTCATCTTGGAAAAAGTTTTCAATAACTTTTGAAATAACAACATATGTGATCTTTACAAGAATAACTGAATTAATTCACATCCAGTTATATAGAATTGCAATTACAATTTAAAAAACTATTCCACTTTAGATGTTCAGCTGCATAGTTCACATTCAGACAATTTCAAATAACAATGGCAATGAAAACCGGAAGGAATTGAGAGACAGTGGCAGTTAGAGAAAGAAAAACTGAAGAAATGGGGTTTTGAGTGAAGCCATTGCGCCGCTCCATCATTCCTTCAACTCTCTTCTTGGTATTCTCTCTTTCCGAGGACACTCTCTCCCTCCTCTCATCCATCTCGGCCTCGCTCTCTCTGACAGATAATTAGGCCCACACAGCCCCATCATCCATTCAAGCTGTCAGTCCAGAGCGCAGCACAGATCTCAGGGTGGCTCTCCATTTGAAAAGTCCAGGTTCAGTTTTCCTAACGGCTGGATTAAAAGGTTAAACCCCACAGTTAGACGATCACAGCTCTAGTCCTTGTGGAACAGGACTATCAATAATTCACACAATTCCTGTATGCTACACCAACCATTTCTTAGGATGATAGTCACTGAAATCTTTCCAGGTGGAAACTATGATAATAAGGTTAATGTGCACTGGATGAGTGGAGAACAAAGGGGTTGTGTAACCTAAAGAAATAATGTACTGGAGCACCTGAAAGTCATACATAGAAAATTCAGGAAGAGAAATCCAGAAAAGACCTAAAGTACCAGTACATGAGAGGAACATCTTCATGTTGAGCTGCCAATCAATCAGTGTCTAAGGGTGTTGTCACAACTGATAGTCCAGTAGATTCGGTTCAAATGGAGAACAAAATTCCAACATTTGTTACATTTTCAGCTGTTATGGTTCTCTTCCTTCTGCACTGCATCAAACCAAACAAACCCTTTGAGAAACATCTCCACCACCTGTGGTGGCGCTGCACCAAGAACCAGCTGACTCAAAAACTACCAAAGAAAACATGAGCGCAACTGCCTTCTTCACAAAATATAAACAAAAATGAAGTAGCGTCAGATTTGAGCAGCTATAGGATTTCTCTTTTGTGTCTAGTAAAAGACCATGAGCCATTTACAGTATCTCATCATTGCTAAGCTCACAAGTTTGTTTTGGTTGTATTGACCCAGAATGACCTGAGCTGTAGTCCGCTTCCTGCTTTTGGAGCAGTCTCCGGTGTGCTTGCATATGTATATACATATGCATTTGGATGGCACCAGTGTTCACTTCAACCGAACTGAGACTGACTTTTGTAGGCGGACCAGAGTTTGTTTTATTTGTCTACATAGGTTTGCCCAACCCATGTAGCCAGATTACCCTCTTCTGAACTCGAGTGGTGTTCTGTTTTTGGACTTCTGTGCTCATCATGGATTGTCCATAGCGAACACCATGTTCAAGCATAAGGGTATCCATATGTGCACTTGGCACCAGGACACCCTAGGCCTCAGTTTGATGATTGACTTTGTCATTGTTTCATCAGATCTGCAACCACATGTCACAAATCTGAACAGAAGTGCAGAGCTGTTGGCTCCTGTAGTGGGGCAGGACCTGGCAGGCCCAAACATGTTGTGAACGTCTGGCAGAGTCTCCTGTGAGACGGAGCTTTAACTTCCACCTCTGCGGAAACTTTGAACACATTCTGGGGGAGATGGGTGACATTGAGTCTGAGTGGACCATGTTCCGTGGCTCCATTGTCAAGGCGGCTTATCGGAGATGTGGCCATAAGGTGCCTGTCATGGTGGCAAACCTGTTAGTAAACACCTTCGGTGAGGGATGCTGTCAGGCTGAAGAAGGAGTCCTTGTCTGGCCTTTTTGGCCTGTGGGATCCCAGAAGCAGCTGATAGATACCAGCAGTCCAAGTGGCATGCGGTTGCTGAGGCAAAAACTCAGGTGTGGGAGGAGTTCGGAGAGGCCATGGAGAAAGACTTCGGCATGGTCCACCATCTGGCGTCTCAGGATGGGGGAAGAGGTACAGCACTAACACTGTTTATAGTGGGGTTGATGTGCTGCTGACCTCGAATCGGGATGTTGTGAGCCGGTGGGCAGAATACTTCAAAGACCTCCTCAGTTCAACCAACATGCCTTACATTAAGGAAGTGGAACTTGGGGACTCTGGGTCGGGTTCTCCCATCTCAGGAGATAAGGTCGCTGAGTTGGTTAAAGTTCTCCTTGTGGCAAGGCCCCAGGGGTTAATGAGATTCGCCTGGAGTTCTTTAAGGCTCTGGATGTTTTAGGGTTGTGTTGGTTAACGTGACTCTGCAATATTAAATGGACATTGGGGGAAGTCCCTCTGGATTGGAAGACTGGAGTGGTGGTACCCTGTTCAAAAAGGGGGACTGGAGAGTGTGTTTCAATTACAAAGGGGTCACACTCTTAAGCCTCCCTGACAAGGTCTATTCAGGGGTCCTGGGGCCTCATGCATAAAAGAGTTTGCAGTTTTCACACTAAAACTTGGCATGTGGACAAATTTAGAAAAGTGTGATGCACAAACAAATTTGGATGTATAAAGCCGTGCGCAATCACTTTGCTGCGCACCTTTGCTTTATAAATCCCAATTTGAGGGAAATTGAGTGCAGCTGCTGGTCCGCCCCTTTCGCCACCCATAAGTACATATGTAAATTGGTATAAATACACGGAAGTCTGCCACCACGTGAAGCAATAATCATGGCAACGTCCTTGTTTGTAGCAGTATAAGTATTTATAATAATAATTATTATTTATTTTATTTAAAAGCTGCTTTCAAGACACATGAGGTCATCTCACAAAAATAAAAATACATTTTAAAGAAAAAATATATAAATACAAAAATAAGAAAATAAAGAGATCATGCAAATGCCTATTTGAACAGCAGAGAGTTCAGCCAGGATTTAAAGACAGACAGCGTCTCAGAGAGTCCTTTGAGTGGGAATGTGGACGTTTATTCTAAATAGTGTAATCATGTGCATGAGTTGTACATTTACAGAATAGAGATGCTTTCTGTCCATAAGGCGCATTCACAAAGCGGGCAGCTTGACGAAGGATGACTGCAGTTGCACCGGTACCGGTACCGGTACCGGTACCGCACGGTTCCTTCTTTAAGTTTTGCCCAGAGCTCCAGGATGATCAGTCTGGGCAATCTAAACGTTAATAAATCATCATCAACATTTTCCAGCAGATCAATATGATCTCTGAACACACACTCCATCTGTATCCTTCCATTGGCGATGTTCTCCATCAGAGCCAAAGCTCTCCTCAATTACGCAGCTCACCTTTGTGCAGCTACTCATGTACATATGATTGTATACACACCTCACTGCTAAATAAGTTACAAATTGGCTTAAAAGCAAAAAAGGTCAATGTTTTACAGGTCGCCATCACAAACTCCATGGAAAACTTATAGGTAAAATTGATAAGATGTGACCTACAAACCAGACTCAAATACACCAGTTCTGTCAGGGGGCACGAGCCAAACCAGGAAACTATCTTGAGAAGCTCGTGGAAGCCCACCCTAAGGGCTCCAGCCCAGATATATTGGAGGTGAACTCAAAGCTGACATTCACCATTCAGTGTGTCTTATGTGGTTATATTCTAAAAACACAGAATAAATAACCTGCATTGAAGTATCTCATATTTATCTCATATTAAACTAAGGGATCATTGCTGTCTTGGTTTATTGAATTTTCTTGGGCTGGTTCAGTGTCAGACTAAAGTCAAGGGGCTTTTTGATGCATCGACCTTCACAACTGACTGGACAGACACCTCTTAGATAACCTGTGGCCAGGCTTTAATACTCTTTAGAGCTCAGCACTGAGAGCTGCATGCAGTCTTTCAGATGTGAGAATGTAAGAATCACTTAAATGTCACTGATAAAACAAATCTGGCTGTTTTGTTTGTGATTTCCACTGCTGTTTGTGATTTGATTTTTTTATTAAAATTTATTAAAAATGTCTTCTTGCTTTTTTTTTTTAAATTTATGAAACAATATGTTGTTTCCTGTCACTGTATTATGATTGTATTGTAACCTGGATGATGGAGTTTCTGCTTGTCGTGTATGTTGTGCCTGGTTGTGAGGCTACTGTACTTTTCTGCTGTAACAACTGAGCCAACCTAAGTGGGAGGAAAGCACAGTGAGAGGAGAGATGAGATGATCGAAAACAAATTTTAAAAAATCACTATAACTTGCCTAAACATGCCTTTAGGGAGATCCGTTGTCTTTGTGTTCGTCAACAGTGCATTTGCCTTAAAGTCTAATTGCTTTTACCATGGTGAAATAAAATATAAAAATTGTGGGTGGATTTCTGATAAGCCATGATTTAATACTCATAACATTAGCCTATGTCGTGCTAGAATATGCATCTTATTTTATAATTTTATGCTAAAGATCAACACAAAAGATTGCAAAAAGGAAAGTATAGTGACTATTTGTCCAAAACTCAAATCCAAAAATAAAAAAAACTTAAGACTTAAAGGTGATCAAAGCAAAAGGTGAATTCAACTCAAATAGTCACTTGATGCACCATGGGTTTCTGGCTTACGCAGTTTCAAAAATACCAAAAGTCAAAAATGCAGTACTTTGTTGCTTTATTCCATATTCAGGCAAACAAGTCACAAGCTTCACAGAATTCTGCTGCTTCTGCTCTGATTCCTGCACCTGTTCTTTGTTGACTGACAGACTGATTACTGGTAAAAAAAAAAAAACATATGAGCTACCTAAAACGTATGTATTTATACTGTAAAACAGTGTTTCCCAACCCTGGTCCTCAAGGCACACTGCCTTGCATGTTTTAGGTATTTCCTTGCTTCAGTCCAGCTGATTTCAATTGATGACTGATTAACAGGCATTTGTTGAACTGCAATCAATTGAATCAGGCACATAAAGCAGGGAAACCTCTAAAACATGTAGGACAGTGTGTCTTGAGGACCAGGGTTGGGAAACACTGCTGTAAAACACCCACTTCCCAAACTGAACTTAATTAACTAATTAAGTGAATTACTGACCAAAAACGTTTTCTAAATAATTAAAATTAATCAAACATTCTAATAATAAATCAACCAGAAAATAAGCAACTAAAAATGAACAAAATAATCTAAATTCTAAGATTTAACTGAAAATAGAGAAATAGCTCCTACAGGAAGAATGGCTTGGATTTAGAAACACAAATGTGAAGGGAGTGCCATGCATTGCAGTTAAAGTCACTAGGGCACAGCCAAAGTCTACATCAAATTCAATTGAGACGGAAAATGTATGCTTTCCAATGAAAACTTAGTAAATTTGAATTCTCCAGATATTCAAGAGTAAAAGAGACATTCCTTAATAGACCTGGAGCAAAAAGTGTTCGATAAAAGTTCCAGTCAGATTACAGATAAACACTTTTTACAGCGAATTGTGCATTTACAAACAGCTGCAATATGAGTAAAATGAGTTCATCACTTGGCCACTACAAACTAATCTTTCGCGCCTAACACAAAATAATTCAGCGCATGTTTTCTCATAAAGTCTGGCAAAGGGAATATTGCATAATATGTTTTGTTCCGTGGGAGGGAAATGCAGCAAAAACTAACTCAGAGCCTCGACTGTAGCGACGCCACGTATTGAAACACTGCAGCACATTTCCCAGCAAAATCAGCAGAGAGACTGAGAAAGCCCCAAACGATGAGCTTACCTTCAGAGGAACTGCAGCGCTGTGAGTCGACTGGGAGTCCTGGAGCTCCTCACATCACCACCATGATCCATTACTCGCTGCTGTAACAACTGAGCCAACCCCCTTCCTTTCCTATCCCGGGACTTGGCCCACCTTCTCAGAACATAAACTCTGGGTGATTTATGAACCAGCGAGCAAAGCAAACAGCGGTAGGATCCACCTCACATCCCACAGTCACTCCTTCCGGTCCCTTCCTCACAAGCCAGCATCCCCGCCTTCCCTCCTGTCCTGCAGGGCTTCGTGTCTCCTTATCCCGTGGTCACTGCTCAGGTCCGATCAGAAGCGCAACTCCTCCGCATCCTGGTCCAGCTCAGAACCGCTGCCTGGCTCGGTTCGGTTCGGTTCTGCAACCCCAGTTAAGTGTGTCATTCGAGGGGAAACGGAGCGATCCAGGCCAGGCAAAACGCCGACAAGGAGCGCGGAGATATGCAGCCAGGAAATCCCTCTCCTGTACAAAACCACACACTGCACTGCAGGCAGTCCGCCACAGTTAAATATTCATATGCATGATTAACGACGCAAAGGAAAACCATTGATGCTGTGAGGTATATTAAGCAGGTATGAGGTATGTAAGTTAGCAAAAAATATAGAAAATAAGGGGTTTTTTTTGTTCTGAAGTTTTCCAAATGTCACTTAACACATCCTAAGTGCTTAATTAATATTTTGTACGGAAGAGAATTAGGGCCACTGGAAGAAAAACAATTCTCATAATGTTGAGATTATAGTAAGATTTTTTTTTTCAGTGGCCCTAATCCTCATCCATACTTTTGACCAAAGAATTGGTCATAACATCAATGTAGACAGCAATAATTGTTATACACTATTGTATAAAGTTTAAATTTGGTATAACAAGGGCCTAACATTAGTCTATCACCTGTTGAGTACATACAGTACATCACCCCAGTTCTGAAGTCCTCTCATCTCTGCTTAGAGAACAGACCTAAAACACTGTTGGCTCATAAATCTCTGAACGGTCTAGCACCTCAACCATAGGCGCCGGAACAGGGGGATAGGGGGCAATTGTGACTGACATCTCTCTGTGTTTGTATGCAGACAGAGGTACAGATAAAACCTCCAGCACTGAGATTGGACCAAATCTAAGACTCCAGATCATAACAGTCACCCAAAGGTTTACACACATGCAGCAGCTTCGGGTCGGGTTGGGATCATGAACCAGTCTGACATCTGAAAAAAGGCTTGGACTCTGATCTGGTCCAGGTCTGAACCAATTCTGAATAAAAATGAAATGAGATTTCTGTATTTGTCACCATTTATAGAACTGCGACAATGTTTTCTTTCTAATAGCGTTGGGGTGAAAAAAAAAGAACATCGGGCCCATGTTCGTTTACGGGTCTGGACCAAATGCTCACCCACACTTTGCCCAGAGCAGATCATTTTTGCTCAGGTCGAAAAATGAATCTGTTTTTGTTGTTGTTGTTTGTTTTTTTCCCTCTTTGCTCTTTCAAAAGCCAACCAGCCATAAATATCGATGGCTGCTGATGGTTTTCAGGTCTCTGTTGGCTGTTGAAATTCATTTTTGTCTGCTAAATAACAAGCACATTAAATATCATCCATGCTGTTTCTCATTTTGTTTTTAATGCAGAAATATTGTCAGCAGTCTGGCTGGTTATCTGTCCCACTCAGACATGTCTTTCCAGCACAATTTGTGGAACATGCAGCAAATATAATCTTCGCTGCCTTTTGGTTTTAGACCCACAGCATCCAGATAGCGCTGCTGCTGCTGCTGCTGCTGCGCCGTAACGTGATGATGCGATGGAACTATTAGGTTGTCCTGCTGCTCTAAACTGGTATTGCTGGAGGATATTTGACATATATTTTATCTATTATTTTTTAATGTTCCACATATTTGACCAGTAGTAATTTTTGTCATATCTATCTATCTGTATTGTGCGTATTTTGGACTTGTAATAAGTAGCTGAACACAGGGCGCACTGTGTGTACCTTGAGATTTTCCTTTAAGTAAAACAGAAAATTATATATATACACTGCCTGGCCAAAAAAAAAGTCGCCACCAAAAAATGGTCACACTCTCTAATATTTTGTTGGACCGCCTTTAGCTTTGATTACAGCCCGCATTCGCTGTGACATTGTTTCAATAAGCTTCTGCAGTGTCACAAGATTTATTTCCATCTAGTGTTGCATTAATCTTTCACCAAGATATTGTATTGATGATGGGAGAGTCTGACCACTGCGCAAAGCCTTCTCCAGCACATCCCAAAGATTCTCAATGGGGTTAAGGCCTGGACTCTGTGGTGGCCAATCCATGTGTGAAAAAGATGTCTCATGCTCCCTGAACCACTCTTTCACAATGTGAGCCCGATGAATCCTGGCATTGTCATCTTGGAATATGCCCATTCCATTTGGGAAGACAAAATCCATTGATGGAATAACCTGGTCATCCAGTATATTCAGGTAGTCAGCTGACCTCATTCTTTGGGCACACAATGTTGCTGAACCTAGACCTGACCAACTGCAGCAACCCCAGATCATAGCACTGCCCCCACAGGCTTGTACAGTAGGCACTAGGCATGATGGGTGCATCACTTCACCTGCCTCTCTTCTTACCCTGATGTGCCCATCACTCTGGAACAGGGTAAATCTGGACTCATCAGACCACATGACCCTCTTCCATTCTTCCAGAGTCCAATCTTTATGCTCCCTAGCAAACTGAAGCCTTTTTTTCTGGTTAGCCTTCCTGATTAGAGGTTTTCTTACGGCTACACAGCTGTTCAATCCCAACCCCTTGAGTTCCCTTCACATTGTGCATGTGTAAATGCTTTTGCATTCACAGTTAAACATACTCCTGAGTTCTGCTGTTGTTTTTCTTCGATTTGATTTGACCAAACGTTTAAGTAATCATCGATCACAATCATTCAGGATTTGTTTCCGACCACATTTCTTCCTGGAAGATGATGGTTCCCCACCATCCTTCCAGTTTTTAATGATGTGTTGGACAGTTCTTAACCCAATTCTAGTAGTTTCTGCAATGTCCTTAGATGTTTTCTCTGCTTGATGCATGCCAATGATTTGACCCTTCTTAAACAGACTAACGTCTTTTCCACGACCACAGGATGTGTCTTTTGCCATGGTTGTTTAAGAAATGAGGAGTTACTCATTGCATCAGCTGGGGTTAAATAACTTGTTGCCAGCTGAAAGATAATCGCCTATGCAGTACTTATCCAATAGGAGGCTTGTACCTATTTGCTTAGTTAAATCCAGTTTTTTTTTTGGCCAGGCAGTGTATATACTGTATATATATATACTGCATATATATATATATATATATATATATACAGTACAGACCAAAAGTTTGGACACACCTTCTAATTCAATGGTTTTTCTTTATCTTCATGACTATGTATAAGGCAAGAAATCCCACTTATTAACCTGACAGGGCACACCTATGAAGTGAAAACCATTTCAGGTGACTACCTCTTGAAGCTCATCAAGAAAATGCAGAGTGTGTGCAAAGCAGTAATCACAGCAAAAGGTTGCTACTTTGAAGAAACTAGAATAAAAGGGGTATTTTCAGTTGTATTACAGTTTTTTGTTTAGTGCATATTTCCACATGTGTTATTCATAGTTGTGATGCCTTCAGTGTGAATCTACAATGTCAATAGTCATGAAAATAAAGGAAACTCATTGAATTAAAAGGTGTGTCCAAACTTTTGGCCTGTACTGTATATATATATATATATATATATATATATATATATATAAAACCCTCTTTATTTTAACAACATTTAGGAGAAAAAAAAAAGATCTATTGCGTCAAAACATCTTGTACGTATAGTGAGTCTGTGTGAGTCCGTGGAGGTTTGCACAAAGCCTAAATGTTATTGGTCAGTTTACTTTTGTAAATTTGGTGGCTTGGTGCTTTTTCTGTTAGCTAAAAATGAATGAACGGAGTTTGAATCCTCCCGTAGAGCTTTTAACCGTGTGTGCGGTTCTGGCGGGTCACCAGTAGGTGATCTTTGTGTGTGTGTAGTTTGGCGAACTGAAGAGCTGATGGGTCACCCGGTTGGACAACTGTTTAACCCGATACTGGTGCGTTCACACCAATGATGACAAAACCTTGATGATGACAAAACCTTCATACAAACACAGTGTTTTAATACCGTCGATCGTCTATTGCAGGCATTTATCCTCTTTTACATTTTTCCAGACTCCAGTTTGGAAAATGGAATAAAGTCCATTCCGCCATCTAAATGCTCTGTGTGGGGAACAAGCAGCTGCCTTCTGCTTGTTCCCCACTGACAACTTTTAAAAAAAATGTTCTGCTTATTTTCCTCCAAATCTCTGTGACCGCTTCGCATTTAATAGCAATCATCAAATCTAGCCAGACTGCAGCGCATGGTAGCCCCAAAAACGTTGTCCTACAGGTAAGGGATGTTTATTGTTTACTTCAGGACAAATTGTGACAAACCTA
This sequence comes from Xiphophorus maculatus, assembly GCF_002775205.1. Classification (NCBI taxonomy): domain Eukaryota; kingdom Metazoa; phylum Chordata; class Actinopteri; order Cyprinodontiformes; family Poeciliidae; genus Xiphophorus; species Xiphophorus maculatus. Next base: position 29,293,326 of record NC_036464.1, read on the forward strand.
CTGAACTGATTGACAGGTGCCATCATATCAATTGAACAAGTGCGCGCCTGACATTCAAAGTGCTTAACAGAGGTGACAAACCCCCCTCCCCCCACCTCAAAAATGAATCCGGCGCCGCTGACCTCAACCTATTAAAAAGTCTGCTGTCGTATCAACCACTGGTCTTCCGGTTCCAGGGTTTCCCCCAGTGTATTATAAGCATGGCGGGCCGCAATGTTTTACTACTCCCTGCCCTCCTCCCCTCGCCAGTCTAAGCCTTGTTTGTTTATGTTTTTAGGAAAATAATAATTGAAGAAAAAAAAATTGCTTTTTTTTTTTTTTCTTTTAAGACGGGTGGCAAGCGTCTCTTGCTTTGAGCGCTTCACTGGTGGAGTAGATTTATTAATAAAAGATAGGTTTATAATTTGTGCATGTAAAGCCGGGAGAGCAGACCAATCACACCGCTGGTGCCTTTGCCTCTCTCGCTGCAGCAGCGGGATGTCTTCAGTTACCTCAGCGCGGATCACTCGCACCTCCTTTTATTCAAACTGGACACAGGCTGACCTGTATGGATATTTACATCAACCCCCTGTGAGGAATTATGTTTCTTTCCAGAATTTTTGATCAAGTTTGGAGTTTAAACCCCACCGTGTTAAATCTGGTTGTGCAGATCTACGTGAACCGCAGGAATAACTTATAGTGGCGTTTCAGACGTGTTGAGGGAGTGGTGAGAACGATTTATATTTGTGGAGAAAGAGTTTTGGGTGGCTTTTCCATCTCAACACGCTGCCCAGCGTGTGGCCCTGTCTTCCCTATGAAGTTTCCAGCCTCCTGACCCACCTGTCAATAATAAGGATGAGGAGTGGCCACTGCCACCACCACCAGCTTGGATGACTGAGGATGAGGAGGAAACACCGGTCCTGGAGTGCCTGGACAAAATGATGAGTGAGCTTCAGATTTTGAAAGGTGAGGCTCTGCTAACCAAACGCAGTCAGTCATCAGCTCAACCAACAACACAAATGGTCTCTGGTTATCAACAGACAAGGAACAATTATCAAACCAGCAGTCAGGCTCCACTAGTAACCCCATTGCAGTGTGCATCAGCACGTCCTTCAGCTACTTTCACTCTGAGATTTAGCTCCACAACCAATTACAGGCCTATGAGCATTCAGGCTGCTCCCACTCAGCAACCAATACAGCAAGCACCTCTTCCGCACACTCCACGTGTCCCCTAAACAACTGCTTCAAATCCTGGGTCACCCTATCAGAGTTTTAGCTCAGATACAGCCTATTCCTAACCCTACTTCACAGAGACCCTGGTGAGTTTGCACACCTGAAGATGGCTCTGGAGAACTTCAGCTGCTGAAGAAAGAAAACTTGAAAGATCTCTTTAACACTTCAGCTCCCATCACTGTATTTCATATTTTATTTTAGTCTTATTTTGTCTTTCCAGCAACGTTTACATATGCTCTGACCTGTACGGTTATGCACTGCTGTGTTTATTTAACTTGTATCGCTTATCAGGTGGTACCTGACAGGCCAGAGCTCTTCACATATCAAGTTTTAGTGGAGCATCTAAAGTTGGAGGATGCCAGATTGGTAGCGGAAGCCTACCATCACTCTCCAACCCCATTCACAGATACCATGATGGCCTTAAATGAGAAATTTGGACAGCCTCACCAACTGGCCCTAAGGAGGATTGCCACTGTGATGGACTCACCTGACATCCAACGTGGTGATGTCGTCGCCTTTGAGAAATTTTCTCTCCAGATTCAGTCACTGGTTGGCAGGCTGAAGATGCTTGGTCCTGAGCAAGAGGTGGAGCTATACTGTGGCTCACAGGTTGCTCATCTGCTTAGTAAGTTACCCCCTGAGCAGCGAGTGGAATTCCGCAGATGCATGTTTAAGAGATCTAGACATAACCATACCCTTATTGATTTGTCTGACTGGTTAAAATATGTGTCTTGGTGTCAAGATTATGATGGTCAACTACCTGCCAGAGGACTAAGAGAGAAACCAAGTAGCCTGAAAGGAGAAAGAAGATTCAGGAAACAGTCAGTTCCTGTGCTCCATGGTGCGGACAGTTTATCTCAAGGCATTAAACCACCAAGTAGTTCACTGACTAAAGCCAAGCCACCCCCTTATTATGCCTTTTGTGATGTTAAAGAGCACCATTTGAGTCAATATACAGCCATAAGTCAACTGACAAAGGAACAGCTGGCAGATTGGACAATCATGCCGCACAGTGCAACCTGAAGAAATCTTGTAACCGGTGCCGGGGCCAACACTTACAAGTTCTTTATGATATTAACACAGGTCCAGCAAAGGGGCCATTGCCAGCATCACCCAGCTGAGAGAGGAATGGGAATCCAACAGGGGTCTTGTATCTCGATCGACCAATAGAAGGCAGCCAAGTTCTGTTGAAAGTTGGTCCTGTTCTCCTTTGTCATGGTGTCAGAACTCTGGAAACTTATGCAGTCTTAGATAATGGTTCCGAAAGAAGTATGCTCCTGCCTTCAGCAGCTCAGAAACTGGGACTCCAGGGCACACCAGAGTTTTTGCCTCTACGTACCATCAGACAGGATGTTCAGACACTTAATGGATCCTGTGTTTCCTTCATTATATCCCCAGAACCAGACAGAGGACTCAATACCACATCCGTAATGCTTTCACCACTGAACGTATTGACCTAGCAGATCACACTTACCCCGTTGACTCACTCAAGAAGAAATACAAGCATTTGACTGGCTTGCTAATGCAGCCCTTTAAGAAGATAAAACCTCTGCTCCTGATAGGTAGTGATCACCTGCATCTCATTACTCCTACAGAACCTGTGCGACTTGGTCCACCATGAGGTCCAGCTGTTGTCCATACCAGGTTGGGATGGACGCTACAAGGTCCATCCAGCATCCTACACCAATTGGAAAGATCACAGCAGTGTTTAGTCACCTCCACTCCCCCTCAAGTGAATGAGTTAATGAGACATGTGGAGAAGCTCTGGAAAGCAGATATCATCCCCCTTAGGAATGATAAAATGGTGACACACTCCAAGCATGATAATCAAGCTCTGAACCTCTTAGAGGCTAAAACAGCCCGAGTGGAAGTTGATGGCATTTTTCACTATGCCACCCCACTGCTGCAAAGCAAAGCCACACCTGAGGCTGCCATGCTGAGCCTAAGAGAAGTTGAGAAAAGGCTTTGCAAAGACCCAAAGAAAGCGGAGATTTACCAGTCAGAGATAGACAAACTGATAAAGGCTGGACATGTGCTGAGAGTGGAAGCTAAAGAGTTAAAGAAAGGAGATGAAGCATGGTATATTCCTCACCACCTTGTCAACCACAATGGAAAGCTAGTATTTAACTGTTCCTTTCAGCACAGAGGTCAAACCCTGAATAATTATCTCCTTCCTGGCCCCACCCTTGGTTCCTCTCTGCTCGGGGTCCTTTTAAGGTTCCGTGAGCATGCCGTGGCAGTAAGTGGTGATATCAAAGCTATGTTCCACCAGGTCCGCTTACTACCTGAAGATCGCCCTCTTCTTCGCTTCCTGTGGCGTAACCTACAACATGAGGAACCACCTGAAGTGTACAAGTGGCAGGTGGTACCCTTCGGCACCACCTGCAGCCCACGTTGTGCCACATTTGCTCTGGAATGCCATGCCAAAGACCACAGTCAGCCAAGAGAGGAGGTGAGAACTTCCATAGAGAGATGTTTTTATGTGGAACTGTCTCCACAGTGTGCCAACAGCCACCGAGGCCAGAGAACTAGTGGACCAACTAAGAGCTCTACTGTCATCGGCTGGATTTGTCCTACGATAATGGGCCAGCAATGAGTCATGTGCCATCTGTCACCTACCAGAAGAAGATCGATCACAGTGCTGAGCTCTGGCTTGCAGAGAGTAAGACGGAGAGCCCAGAATCAACCCTGGGTCTTAGCTGGCACTTCGCTTCAGACATGCTTGGCTATAAGCACCGTCCAGTCCAATAAGCGGCTCCTACCATGTGCATCATCTACAGAGTACTGACCAGTCAGTACGATCCACTGGGGTTCATACTACCACACACCACCAGAGCTAAGATGTTAATCAGATGTCTGTGGAATAAGATGACCCCCAGCTGCCACCTGACCTCCTTCAACAGTGGGACATCTGGGAACGGGAGCTACAGTTCCTTCCTGAAATCCGTCTTCCCAGACCATACCTACCCACTGATGTAGCCTAGGAGGTGAAAGGGAGAGAGCTGCATGTGTTCTGTGATGTGTCAGAGCAGGCTTATGATGCTGTGGCGTATCTTAGAATGATTGGAGAGAATGATCAGCACATGTCCTTTTGCTTTGGCTCGCTCCAGAGTAGCTCCCAAACACCTTCACTCCATTCCAAGGCTGGAGCTATGTGCAGCGCTTATGGGAGCCCAGCTTTCTAAGCTTCTTGAGGGTGAGCTCTCTCTACATATCGAGAAGACAGTGATGTGGACAGACTCTACCACGGTGCTCACCTGGCTGCGATCTGAATCCTGTCACTTCAAAGTCTTTGTGGGCACACACATTGCTGAGATCCAGGAGTTGACCCCTCTGCAGAGCTGGCGCTATGTGGAATCTGCCCAAAATTCTGCTGATGCCATATAACACGTGACAAAACACTGCAGGAGTTAGCAAGACCAAACCAACGGAGTCAAGGTCCTCCCATCCTATATCTACTGTGAGATCAATGGCCAAAAGATCAATGGCCATCTGAGAACCTTGAAACCTCCTCACATGCATCTGTGCTTTGCAGATCAACCTTCTGTGCCATGACATCTGCCCCCCCCAGCCTACATGAGTCAGTATCATACCTGGCATGAGCTTCTGGATACAACAGTAGAGGAGCTTCATGGGGCGGCAAAGGACAGTTGTCATGGGACAACTGAGGATTTCCATCAAGCAGAGTTGCTTCTCATTAAGAGACCTCAACAAGAGAGTTTCCTGGATGAATTTCACCTTCTGACAGCAGGGAAACCAGTTCAATGAAGTAGTCGTCTTTTAATATTGTCTCCAGAACTGGATGAAAGTGGGGAACTGATGAGAGTGGGTGACTGTCTACGTTGTGCCAAAGACCTAACCTTCTGCAACCTTCACGCGCTGGTTGTTGAACCCTCTCATCCAGTGACCAAGCTGCTCATCCAGGACTGTGACCATCGACTACGGCATCCCGGACCAGAACGAGCTGCGGCACCATTGTTGTGTCCTAAAAGGCAGAGAAGCAATTCGGCGCTATCAGAGAACCTGCACAGATTGTCAAAGATGGAGGGCGAGACCTACTGTCCCTAAAATGGCTGACCTGCCTTTAGCTCGACTCTGCCTCTTCAAGCCAGCCTTCTTTTCCACTGGAACTGACTGCTTCGGTCCCTTTGAAGTTAAAGTGGGCCACGGTTTGGAAAAGAGATGGGGGATAATATGTAAGTGTATGACTGTCAGAACCATGTATCTGGATGTACTGACCTCCATCGACACAGACTCCTTTTTGATGGCTCTGTGTTGGTTTATTTCACAAAGAGGGACACCAGCTGAGCTTTATTCGAACCAGGACACAAATTTTAGAGGAGGTAATACTAAGCTGAGGCTACGTCTCATCCGATGTAAGAGATCCAGATCCTGTGACACCAAACTGCCTGCTTATGGAGCGGCAGGATGGTTCGCTGCCGCAGGTGGTTTACTCCAAAGATGAACTTCTGAGTCGGCGGTGAGAGATAGAGAGATAAATCTTTATTGTCATTGTCACAAGGACAACGAAATTTAAAAGGTGCCATCAGTCAGTGCATATGCTTAAAAACAAAAAATAACTGTCTCACAATTCACACACAATGTAAGAATTAACAAATAACTGGTAAAAAAAACAAAAAAAACTAATAAATAAGAACAGCCACATTCTCACATACATCATTCATGATAATTAATGGTTGTTTTTGATTGCATTTAGTTTTGTTATTGCTATCGGGTAAAAACTGTCTCTGAGACGGTTGGTTCTTGTTCTGATTGCTCTGTATCTTCTGCCTGAAGGCAGCAGTGTGAACAGAGAATGTCCGGGGTGAGAAGTGTCCTTTGTGATCTGTTGTGCTTTTCTTAGACAGCGGTCGTTGTGCAAGTCCTCCAGTGAGGGGAGAGGGCAGCCAATGATTTTTTGGCCTGTATTCACAACCCTTTGGAGAGCTTTCCTTTGAGCCGTAGTGCTGCTGTTATACCATATGCAGATACAGTAGGTCAGTATGCTCTCTATGGAGCACTTGTAGAAGGACACCAGCAGCTTCTCCTTGATGTTGTTCCTCCTGAGAACCCTCAGGAAGTACAGTCTTTGCTGGTCCTTTTTTATCAGCTCGAAGGTGTTCATGTTCCATGTGAGGCCCTGCTCAATGTGGACCCCCAGGAAACGGAAATCAGCTACCCTCTCCACACATTTTCCCCCAATGGTTAGTAGTGTAATGTCCTCCTGTAATCTATTATGAGTTCTTTTGTCTTTGAGTTGTTGAGGAGCAGATTGTTCTCCCTGCACCACTGCAACAGCCACTCCACCTCACCCCTGTAGGCGGACTCGTCGCCTCCTGAGATGAGCCCCACCACTGTGGTGTCATCAGCAAACTTGATGATGGTGTTGCTGTCGTATGTGTACAGACAATAGAGCAGGGGGCTCAGCACACAGCCCTGTGGAGAGCCAGTACTAAGGCTGAGGGCAGTGGATGTATGTTTTCCCACCCTAACTCTCTGCTGTCGGTTGGTCAGTAAGCTCAGAATCCACATGCAGGTGGAGTGAGGGAGACCCAGGTCCCCCAGTTTGTCCACCAGTTTGTGAGGGAGGATGGTATTAAAAGCAGAGCTGTAGTCTACAAAGAGCATCCGCACATAGCTCCCCTGCTACTCCAGATGTGACAGAGCAGCATGGAGGGCCGTGATCACAGCGTCCTCTGTGGATCTGTTGGCTCTGTAGGCGAACTGGTGGTGGTCAAAGCCAGGAGGGAGAAGTGCTGTGATGTGACCCCGGACCAGTTTTTCAAAACACTTCGTCACCACAGGGGTTAGTGCCACCTCGCACTGCCCCTCAAGGCTCAGTCATAGCTCCCTCTCATCAACCCAACTACTGGTCATCAGCGGCATCCTCCTCTGCTATCCTCACAGACCTCTCCTCCATTCTCACTGCTCTCAGGCAATGGGTAAGCATTCATAGCAAAACACTGGTGGCGGGGCGTTTCAGCAATCCTTCCTTCCCTTTCTGCCAAGGTGGACAGCCGCACTGGCCCCTTCAGCCAGCCGGCCATCAGCTGTCGTGCCTAACAAGGCTCAAACAGCCTGCAGGCCACGGCCTGGCCTCGGCCCGGCACCCTGTTTTGGGGGGGAAGACTACCCTGAGCTTCGCCCCGAGCCGATCATCCAAGCTCGCGCCGATTCTCAGCATGCACATCTTCTGCCAGTGTCCGAGTGCCAAAACTTTGGGCCAATAAAACTTTCTAACTGCTGCTTTTTCTCCGTGCAAGTCTCTACAGATTGAAATGATATTGAATACCAGAAATATTTTTTAGGATACATTCCTCTGATGTAGAACTTTGAAGGCCTCATATCATGTAAACTTAAAGTTTCTACCTGAAGATAAACGTTTGTTTGCTTCTTAGTTAATTGAGTTTGTGTCAAAACAAGTTTTGAAAGCTTTCTAACATGTCCATTTGGCCACAACCGTTCATCTCCATCGTGTTGCAAACAGAGAAATGGAACAAGAGGCTGTGAGAATCACTGTTTCAAGAGTTTTGATAATATTCTGAAACGATAAACATTTAGAGGATTTAAACATGCTTCACACTGGCGGTCTTGGAAAACAAACATAAGCTCTCGTGCCTCAGCTGGACACACAATCTTTGTTTGTGTCCCTGAGGAAACAACTTGGCTGCATTTGAAAAGTGATATATTTTCTCACATTTTATAGCTAGTGCAGTAGAACATTTATGAACTTATGGTGAGCAAAGAGGACAAACCTGTTAGCTTATAAAGTAACAGCAGACACAGATCTAATTTTAATGTTTTAATGGAAGTTTTTTTTTTTTTTAAATGTGGGTTTCACTTTATCCTTCTTTCCATTTTACCTTTTTGAAATGATGGTAAAGAACAGTCTTTTTCCTGACTGTTCCAACTTTATGTCCATTGCATTTGACACAAATGTCTAAAAAATAAACAAAGATGTACTGCTCCACTAGTGAAAGTAAACCTTGGTATTCAGACAATTCTGAGCGCTACACAGCTGAACAGGACATGTAAAAACAGAGGTATTTTTGTTTTATTGATCTTTGTCTCATTAACATTTGAAACAGAAACATTTAAATTTGACAAACAGAAGAAATCTGTAAGAGGCTAAATGTTTTCAGAGAATAGATTCCCAACATTTTGTCATCAATATAATTGTACAATTGTAATTGTATAATTAGTAAGCCTGCTGTTAATATCAGCTGGAAATAATCAGTTTTGTAAAAAATGATTGTTTTTTATTTTGTTTTCTGGGATACCGTTGTTACAGCCCAAGGCCTTTCCTCTGGGTCTTTAACATCCCTATTCTTGGTGCTGTTTGGAAGTGAAGGCAGCTGGTCAGTGTCTCCAAAATGACATCCCATCCAGCTTAAGTGTTTTCTCACTCACCAGCCCATTCTTTTCTGTCTGCCACCCTCTCTCCTTTCTCCCTCTCCTCTCCAAAGAGTTATGATTTTTTTGTTAAATAAATCCCATTTTAAGTTATCCCATGCATTGCTTCCCTTTGATTTGTTATGGTTCTAGAGCCAGACCATAACGCCGTCCAGTCTGTATTTTCTTAATTTATCTGTCTTCAATAACTAAACACATTGCTCAATAAGAGAACTACAGCTCTTGTAGTTCATATTTTAAACCACAGGGTGGAGACAAAGCTCTGCCAGGTTTTTTGTGCCTGTGGATCGACAGTTTATGCTCATTTTCTGTCATTTAGTATTTCAGATTTAGTTTCTCCATACAAATTAGGAATATCACAATGACTGCAGTAATACAACAGGCAAAACCACAACAATTAATAACATGGGTCAAAGTTTGCTTCCACCTTTAGTAAATGTGTTGCAAAATATACCATTTTTTTATTGATCCTAGACTTGATTATAATGATCAAACATAAAGACAGTATTTTAATTTTAAACCATAGACGTAGCACACATTGTCTGTGTCCATGAGAAGCCGACATGCTTTCCGGTTTATGGAGGTAAAAACTGAATGGGCTTCCTTCTTCCTTGTCAGCTGCTGATTAATAGCAGGATACTGGGCAAAAGCTCCAGAGTCAGGCTTTGTTCAAAGTTAACCTTTTGTGAGCACTCTGGATTTCTTCAGGGAAAGCCATCAGTCTTCCAGAGGAAAACATTTCCCTGGGGATTGTTTGCCACAACATTTCTTGCTTTTTTTCTTTCTGTTTTTATTGGTTTTTGTTGCCAAACCACAGCCTGTCTGCGGTTCCCCTCAAACGCTCAGTGACATGTTGGCCGTCTATATCTGAGGCAGCTCTGGATCTTTTAGTGGCTGTTTTGAACTAAGCTATGTGTGTGTGTGATGCTGTCTTATTTTTGTGATTGTTGACCGTAGTACTGCTCTGAAGAGGAATGAGGAGTTTCCAGTGATTATTCGTATGTAAGGCGTGTGTGAGCGGTTGTGCTTGAGGCAAGGAAATAAAATCCTAAAATCTGCCAATGTCAGTCTATCCACTTTTCTGCTGTGTTTGTCATTTTCCTTATGACAAACACAGAAACACATCTGCTAAAAAGACCCAACTGAGGGACATGAAGCAAAGCAAACCTTGTGAAAACACACACATTTCACATTTATGTTCATGTTTAATGTGTTTAGTGTGTCTTAGAAACAATATCAAGTTGCTTTTGACACTAGAACGCAGAACCTGGGAACTTCAGGGAGTGTTTGTTTTGTGTGGAGTAGTTGTGTAAAATAAGTATCCAAGAAGCTGTAGATTAGAGTTTAGATTCGCTCTGCTCCACTCCTATCAATCACACATCCTAGGGAATTTGCAACTGACTCAACCTGCAATTATAGCAAGTGACAAGATGGAGCTGGAAGATGTTAAAAGTTAAAAACAGAGGAAGTTACACTGGTTTTTCAAATTATGATACAAAGGCAGTAAAGGCTTAATTAAAGTAATACAGTATGTTGGGTTTACTTCAGGCTCAGGCCTTTAATTAAAGCTAATTGGTATGGTCAGGTTGGGCTCTGACACAATGCCTGAAGATTTGGGATTGACAGCAGTTAGAATGATAGCTGTTTAGAGAAACAGAATTTTTTTCAAAAGAAATTAAGCTAACAACTAATCAGAGCAGGATTAACGGCTACCATCTTAAATCCCTCAAACTTAACTCTTCATTCACAGTTCTATCAAACATGCTAATTTTATTGAAGGGCTGTAGATAGCACTGAAGATGAACAAACTGTCAAGCCTCTACTCCTGCCTTATTTCATACAGGAGATCACAAGTTTTGTAACCTCTACCCAGCGCCAACAGAAGATCAGACTCTGTGGTGTTGTGGTTGTCATGTTTCCTTAACATGTAAAAGGTCTCTGGTTCCAAACCAGACAACCCACCCCCCTAAACCCAAGGGGTCAAGTTTATCACAGGATGTTGTAGGTGATCACACTGATCTGGTACGTGGAGTGTCCCGTGGTGTAATGGTCACCACTCTGGCCTTTGATTCCAGAGATATGAGTTCAACTCTGTGTAGGACATTCTGCCATTGCCAAACATTTTCTACAAAGCAACATTTTCTATACAGTAGCTGTTCTCAGGCTTAATGAAGTTTCTGTGTTAGAAAATGAGGAATTTAATTTTGATTCCAGCTTTCACTAGGTCCAATGCAAAGATAGGTGAATCAATCTGAGATTCTTAACAGTTATTGACCAGGAGCAGCACATTTTATCTGCAGTTGCTGCTGATTCTAATTTATTATTTCTAACATTTCTAACAAGCTATTATTTTTGTTTCTGCATACAAAACCATTTCATCAAAAATTATCTTAAAATCTGATTATAATTTAATTTATTCTAAATATACTAAATAATCCAAAATACTATGCTATTTTGGATAGTATACTGTTTTATAGATGTTTACAGATTTTTTACATTTTGGAATTAGCTTTTACAGAACAATATACCAAGATCTGCTAACAAGCTTTGCTGAATAGTTGTAATGAGCTTTTTTAGAGCATTCCACGTGGCCCTTTTATTCCTTTTCCATATTTACCTTCAAAGTTTCCCATAAATAGCTTTACACTGACACTGTTTTGGATGCATCACTGGTTCCATTTCTAATGCTGCAGCTTCGCGTTAAGCAGCAAATTCAACAGGATTTGTAGCTAATTTTCCACCCATTTTCCTGCAGTCATTTGAACTCCTGAGATTTCTTTGGGAATCAGTTTTGTCAGGGTTTGAACATTGCTTTGGTGCTCAACCATCATCTGTAATGAATCACCAAAGGGGCTTTTGGGCTTGAAATGATAACAGTGCATGAATAGATTTCTTTCCTCTCTTTGATAGCATCTGCCTGTTTTACCCTCTGGGTTTATTTTGGTTGAGCTACATCTGCTGGGTTCAGTGATTCAAAGCTAAAAGGTTGATGTTGCTTCAAACACTGACTGGATTCAAGGGACAGTTGCCAGATTTTTGTAATAATTTGGATATCATTTTGACATAGGCAATTTAGCAGAACTTAAAAATGATACAATTTTAAAAGCACTTTGCACATGATGAATGCAAAAATAATGTATGAGGTCCATTTAACAAAGCAGCTTTTGGCACAGCTGTAGTATACACAGGAAGTGGCAGCTTCCTGCTAACCTTATCTACTCATGTAGTCAAAGCTACATATACATTCTATATCCTGACAGGATTGCATGCTGCCTTCATGTAAAAAACTGCGTATATCAACTTTTTCTGTTTGTGCAAACAGAAACCCACGTTGAATTTTAGACTTTCTTTGATCCAGCTTCAGAGGATTATCCTCTCATATTCTCCATGTAATCACATTTAGAGAAACCACAGTGTGATGGAGCCTATCACACTGTCCTGCTGCAGTCCTCTCTGCTGATTCACCATCTTTCCCTCCTTCTTAATGACATATGTCCTGTTTCCCAGCTGTCCTCCTCACCTGAATAACTGATGACTCTGAATTTGCACAGTATCTTTCTGTCTCACATAGCTGTTTTGGACTGTGTCACTGCAAAGGACACTTGAGGGTCAAGATAATCAAAAACTTAGAATTTGTGGAAATGCTGTCCAGGCAGACAATAGAAGATAGAAACAGAGACATGCAGAAAGCTAAAGGACACAGCCTCAGCTCTACTCAAACATGGAAAAGTTGACCTGGTGAAGTTTTATAGGGAAGACTTCGGTTGTTGATGGCTGGTCAAAAACTGCTGACACAATGAGATTAAATCATGTTTTAGTTTTATGGTGAATGACCCCCAAAAAGAGTAACAGCAAATATCCAGTGAGCAAAATCTGTTTGAATTTGACACCTTGTTGATGTCTGAACTTTCAACATCAAGATGTAACAAAGGCAACAGTAGTTCAAATAGCAGCTCATCACAATCAATTTATGCAGAAAATAATCTTTGAATTTCCCGTCAACTGAGGACACAAAACTAAAGGCTTGATTCACACAGATTGGTTGGTCTTGATTTAATAGCAACGTTCAAATAGTAGAGCCAGAATTTGGAGTGAGCAACATGCTTTATCCTGCCTTTCATTAGCTGTTCTTGTGGTGGGGGTGTCATGGTGGGAAGACATTTTCTTTGCACCTTTAGTACGAATTGATTATTAATGCTGACCATGCCTTTATGACCATAGTGTGTATAATATGCATAGAGGATAAGTCACCGTGTTACCAAGCTCTAATAATCTCATTGGTTTCTTGTAATCATAAGACTCATAGTGAACAATAGCTCCAGTTTCACAAGATCTAAACTAGCAGAATGAATCTAGTATGTGGTTGTGGGAAACTGGCTTCATGATTGTCTTATTTCTAATCCTGACCTGTTTTATTCCTCCTACCTACTTCCTGTCTGTCCTGTTAGTAATTCTGATTCTAGGTCTGAACTCTCTTCCTGTACCTGAACATGATTATTGCCTCATGGATTCTGGACCAGTTATGCCGTCTCTGCCTACCTTGTTATTGACCTGGACAGTTGTTCCTGACTGGATTGTGAACACTGTAACCTGTGTCTGTCCATTGGTGAACCTGGTAAAGCAGATTGCAGTGTGTGCTTCAGTTTCCTCAGTGTGTGACCTCTTTGTTCCTGGTTTCCAGTTTGTGACAGCTGTCCCGACTGTCACACGCAGACACTATTGGTAATGGTTTTTTGTTTTCCCTTAATATTACTTTATAGATTGATTAGTGAGTAGTTTAGATTTTTATCTTTAAATTTGTTTTCATTAGTCTGACTGTTTAGTTAACTATTTGTTGTGCACCCATTTAGTTAACTTTATGTGTCAGTTGTTTGTATATTTTGTTAAATATAACAAATTAATTTCTTTCTTTTGAGTTACCAGTTTCCTCTGGACCTGTTCCTGAAAATCATACAGATGAGCTCCAGCTGATTGGTGTCCATATATGGGTGTCAAACTTCCTCAGCGGGCCATTCCATTTGTTCACCAGGGGAGGGGGAAATTTGGTCTTTAGTTTAATTTTACCATTTATTTAATGTTTCTTCTTTTGGAAAGTTAGTTAAATTCTGATATTTATTTAATTTATAGATATAGTAACATTCTGACCAATATTTGTTAGGTTTTTGTGGGTTTAATTACCCCCTAGTGCAGGGGTGTCCAAACTTTTTGCAAAGAGGGCCAGATTTGATAAAGTCAAGATGCCTGGGGGCCAATAGTTTGTTCGGACATTTTTTAACTACAAAAGTTTCATGCAAATACACTCTGTTATAAAACAATTTTCATTGTCACAATTATTTTTATTTTTCAAATGACAAAATAACCAAATATAAGCCACTCAGGCAGATGAGAACAACTCTAAAAACACAAATTCTGCCTTTCATTCATATCTGGAGAGTCAGATAACATTGAACAAACTGTATGAAATACCTTAAATTTACATGAGTTTAAAAATATCTTTGCCTCAAGAACATTTTAAACAGGAGTTATAAGTAATGCAAAGTTGTCTGTTATTATTAAATCTTAAAACAAGTGAATTTTGCTCGTCATTTACAATATCTACAGGTTCATAACCAAATCTTACTCAAGAGTTTAATAAAAATAAGTGCCATAAATCCAGGTGCATAAATGTTCTTTTGGCTTTTCACTGCTGATAGTGACAGACGTTGCCGTTCAAAATACTCAGTTTCATGTCCTCAACTCTCAGTGCCACACTGTTACTGCCAGGCAAACATTTTTCTCAAATTCTTGCTTCTTCTCAGGGCAAAATGTTCTCCACCATTTTCATAACACAGTTTTGATAAATGTACCTTCAGTAGAAGGTTTGCCATGTTTAGCTATTAACATTAACTTCGTAGCTTTGGTGGTATTTTCTTTTGACCCAGGCCCAAAGAAATCGCTGTTGTGATGCCAGTGCAGCTTGGAGCTGCTTCAGTTTTTCAGCACGGTCACTTCCTGTTAGCTTGTTGTATGTGTTAGCATGTTTAGTCTGGTAGTGTCTCTTTACGTTGAAATCCTTAAACAAGGCAACCGTCTCATTACAAATTAGATAAGCACAATTGCCTTGATTTTCAGTGAAGAAGTATTATAATTCCCATCTCTCTTGAAAGCGGCGGCCCTCACTGTAAACTTGTTTTCTTTGCAGTGGCCATGGCAGAAATGAGTGGAGAGCGGTTCGCTGCACGGAGGCAGAGACTGATAGTATTAAAGTGGTGCTGCCACCATTTGGTGAAAGGAGGAATTACAGTTTCAAGTTTTATGATTTATTTATTCTGTTTCACGGTGCAGGTGGGCCATAAATAATACATTATAAGACCGAAGCTGCGGGCCGTATGAAATCTGACCGCGGGCCGTGATTGGCCCCCGGGCCGGACTTTGGACATGCCTGCCCTAGTGTGTGTTAATGGTCTGATCAGCCACTATTTAAGTTCCCCTCATGTCTTGTTTGTTAGGTCAGTTTGTGCTTGAGTTTGTTCTGTTACCACTTGAGTTGTACTTTGTTATGTTGACCTCAGTTTGGGCCCAATTTATCATTTTTGGATTTTTTTTTGTTAATAAATTAAGATTATATTTTGAATTTTCTTCAACGTCTCTCTGGCTGGTTTATGCAAAACCTTCTCATAGTTGATAGAATCACCTCCTCTATACTGTCCTGTGGGTGAAACAAACCCTGGTAAATGAATCTCTACTTCTTTGCAGTGAAACCACATCTATCAGGTAACAATTTAGTTTAAATCTTTCTCATATAACACCACGACAAAATGCTTCATATCCTGAAACAGAATCTTATCTAAATGTTATCAAACCCTCTTGATGTAGAAGACATCTAGATACTGCATATCTATACTTTTTCAGAAGTGCAGATAATGGTTTAGTGGTTGCATGAATCATTTTCTGACTCCAATGAAAAACTTTATTGTTTAGGTTTCCACACTTTCAAACATTAACAGGTTGACATTGAAGAACTAGAAAGTTACAGCAGAGTGAAAATAAAACTGAATGTAAATCTGGTGCTTTAAAGTCATTTTGTGCACAAACCCCTCATCTTAATTTCTGTGCATGTTGTGTTTCCAAGTCCTCAACACGTCTTTGCTAAAATGTCTCTTTGATCTCTTCCTTCTCAAAGTGGGTCTGCTTCCCACTGTTGGTTTTTGCCCCCTTCCCCTCTTGGACAGTCAGTCAAATCTCTCACAAACACGATCACACGTAAAGAGGACTGACCCTGAAATCCACAAGCTCTCCCCAGATGATAAGAGATCAGCACCAACCTGTGGTTCATTTACACTTGTAGAAAAACACAGGATTTCCTCCAGGTCACATTTGATCCCATTTGATTAAGTTGAAAGAGATCAGGGGGGATTTCTTACAGCCAGAATGTTTGACACAAAGAAACTGATCTCAACCAGTATATGTGTAGCTGAGTTAATTTTATTTATTTATTTATTTTTCTTATGAACCTTCTCAAAACACCTTTTTGTTGAATTGACATGTCTGTTATTGCCTTTGCATTACAGCAGGGCTATTTCTGTTTTATACTGCTTTTATTTTTGGTTCCTAAATATTGTTCTGGGAGGACGGTTATTGGTGTTGCACAAAGAAAAGTTCTGTGACGTAGCTGCAGCAGCCAGGCAGAAGCTGCCTAACTGAGCTGCTGGGATCTGACTGACTGTGTATCGTACCCGATGAGTGAGTGTGTCCCACACTGTCTTATATGAATAAACTCACGCAGATCCTGATTCCAGTGTCACGTTATTGATCCGTTTTGCAACTGTTACATATGGAAGTCGCTTTTAATCAGAACCAGGTTCACATGTAGATCCATGGACACTCTTCCACTGACCTGGTTAAAATATGACACTAATCATGTAATCCGCAAATGCTTTGGGATTATATAAACCGATTTCAGATTCTACTTCAATATCTCGCACATGCGTAATTCTTTTTGCCTAATTTTTCTACACAAAATGTGGACGTAGTTCTGGATTTTGACTAGCAAATTTCAACTAAACATATTACTTAATATTAGACATGAAATGGCAGGAGTAATTACAAGAGTGGTTTGGTAACCTTGGTTAAAAAGGAACAATGATTTTAAGGTGTTTCCATAAAAATTTGAAACAAAATATTTTAACATTTTCATTAGGTAATGTCTAAAATAAAATGCATATATGTTTCTCTTGTTTGGACTCGAGTTGAGTCCAAACTCGAGCAGAACAGTGTGAGAGATGTGTGGAAAGGAATGAAGAACATCGCTGGAATGAAGGGGAAGGACACACAGATGTCTGGGGGCCTGGATAGAGCAAACCAGTTTAACCAGTTTTTCAACAGGTTCAGCTCACCTCCTGCTACTCCCATACCACCACCATCCCCCCACACATCCACACTGCCCCAAGTCGTTCAATCCACCTACTGGCATTCTCCAGCACACCACCTCTCCTTTAGCCCCCTATCCCCCCTCCTCCCCCATCTCCACTGCAGACAACAACACCCACCCCCAGCTAACGGTGTCTACAGGCCAGGTTGAGAGACATTTGGAGCGATTACACCAGGGGAAGGCTGCAGGACCTGATGGCATTACAACACAGATCCGGAAGACCTGCTCCGGCCAGCTGTGCCCTGTACTGGCATACATGTACAACCTCAGTTTGAGGCTGGAGAGAGTCCCGCTGCGGTGGAAGACATCACATGTGGTTCCTGTTCCCATGAAGCCAAGGCCAGCCGACCCAGAGGACTACAGACCAGTCGCTCTCACATCTTATGTGATGAAGGTCATGGAGAGACTGGTCCTGGCCCTGCTGAGGCCTCAGGTGAGGACGTTTCTAGACCCCCTGCAATTTGCCTACCAGCCCCACTTAGGAGTGGACGATGCCGTCATCTTCCTGCTGCAACGAGCACTGTCACACCTGGATGGTGGAGGAGACACTGTGAGAATCACATTCTTTGATTTCTCCAGTGCCTTCAACACCATCCAGCCTCTGCTGCTGGGTGAGAAGCTGCGGAGGATGGGTGTCAACGACTCAGTGATCTCCTGGGTGACTGACTACTTGACAGGCAGGCCACAGTTTGTCCGTCTGGGCAGTGTCCTGTCTGATGTGGTGGTCAGTGACGTAGGAGCTCCATAGGGAACTGTGCTTTCTCCCTTTCTCTTCACCTTGTACACCACTGATTTCCAGTACAACTCTGAATCATGTCACCTACAGAAGTTTTCTGATGACTCAGCGGTTGTCGGGTGTATAGGGGATGGAGGGGAGGGGGAGTACAGAACACTGGTGGACAGCTTTGTGGAGTGGTCTGACCAGAATCACGCTCAACATTAGTAAGACCAGAGAGATGGTGATTGACTTCAGAAGGAAGAAGATACTTTCACGGCCACTATAGATCAAAGGGGAAGTGGTGGAGGAGGTGGAGGATTACAAATACCTGGGAGTTGTAATCGGCAACAGACTGGACTGGGCATCTAACACTGACGCTGTGTGCAGGAATGGGATGAGCAGACTCTATTTTTTAAGGAAGCTGAGATCCTTCAATGTGTGCAGCAAGATGTTGGAGACCTTCTATCACAGTGTTGTTGCCGGTGCCATCTTCTTTGCTGCTGTGTGTTGGGGAAGCAGCATCAGAGCCGGCGACTCTAATAGACTAGACAAAATCATCAGGAAAGCTGGCTCTGTACTGGGACTAAGGCTGGAATCCCTGGAAACTGTGGTGGAGAGGACATTGAAGAAGGTTCTGTCTATTATGGACAATAAACAGCACCCTCTCCACAACATAGTGGACAGACAGCGGAGCACCTTCTCACATAGGCTGCTCCAGCTCCGCTGTCGGAGGGACAGATACAGGAAATCCTTCCTGCCACATGCCATCTCACTGTACAATAAAAGCTAAATCACTGTTCTGCACTAATCAGTCCAATTTTGCACAACTGCACTGTGACACACTGCTGTACATATATACATTCTGTTCTGCATTTTGAATCCTTGCAAGGTCTGCTCTAAGCTGCTTTTTATATTGACAGCATGTCATATTTTATTCTTATTTTATCTTGTCTACATTGCTACTCAGTGGTGGATGTTGTGTGTCTTGTCTCTATGCTGCTGTAACTGCGAAGTAATTTCCCTGCTGGGATGAATAAAGTAATTCTATTCTATTCTATTCTATTCTATTCTATTCTATTCTATTCTATTCTATTCTATTTACTGTTAGGGGGCCTCATAAGACAAGGGGCCGATGGAACTCTGTGAAGTTCAAGGTGTTGAGGGCATCAGAGGGTGACTCTATTTACACCATTGTACCTCTGGATGACCAGACTAAAGTAAGACAGGTGCACCGTACCATGCTAAAACTTGTGGTTGGTGTTGTTCCTCCTGATCACCTTCCTCCAAATAACTTGCCTCCTGTACAAAAGGGAACCCCTGGTGGTTGCTTCTGCCTTAACTTCTAGTAGGTCATTGCCTCAAACTGCATCCCAGGAAAATGGGTCACCTTCTGAGCCCGTTGTATCCGTCTCGTGGGTTCTGCCAGTAAACGGCAACAAATCGTTAAGTGTGGTGCATGCTGCTTTGATTTCCTGGTGGTAGGTGTCCTCTTTCCCTGCATTATAGCTGATCTTTGTCAGAAAATCTAAATTGAAGTGTGATCGTAGGTAAAACGCCACTGTTGCTCTCCTCCTCTTCCTCGTTCTGCGAATGTGTGTGCGTTTGTATGGATTGGCAGGTAAGGAATTAATGCTCATTGTAAGCTCCAGTTTGTTGCAGTTTTGTTTGAAACAGTGACTAATTAACTTTTATAGGTCTCCCCATATTTTACCGTAGCTGCTCTTGTCTCCCGGATTTCTGCACATTTACCAATCAAAGTCACAGCTACACAGCTGCCACAGTGGTGGCAGCTACACACCCAAATTAAAGTGATGTTTGGGGTGCGGCATCGACGCGCCCAGTACGCCTCCTGCTGCAGCATGGCCAGGGGGCCATACCTGGTTCTGATTATATTTTAACTTGTATTTTCTATGTTATGTTTTTTTTTATTTTGTTTCCAGCCCTTTCGGTTTTTTATATAACTATTTATTTGGGCTGACATTGTTTTTCTTTTGTTGTATTAGGTTCAAGGTTGTTGCTTTTATTAACCGTCTTTTCTGTTTGCAGTTGCTGAGGTCCGGTGGCGGTGTAGTTGTGGTGACGGTATCTTCCTCTTCTGTGTGCCGTGATTCCTGAGTTTGGGTTGTCTCACTGCATCTGGTGCTTTAAAAGGTTTTTGTTTGCTGTGTTTGGTGGATGCCGCTACCAGCAGAAGTGGCCCCTTATGCCGGTAACCTCTGCTACTGTAGTTTATTCTGTTTTTCTTAATTTTTTGTTATAAAGAAGGGTATTTTTAAAAGAATTTAATAAATAGCTGTATGTAAATTTGAAACTGTCTCAGATGTCTCGTTTCCATAACTGAATCTATGTGACTTAAAAAGAGGGTAATATTCCCTGGGTGAAATTCCCAGGGTGGCGTTGTTGAGCAACTTATTTGGGTCCAAAAATTTAAATTGCACAACATTCCTGAGTTTCATCTATTGTTGTGACAATTTATTTTATTGAATAATTGAAATTGTCTTCACACCCTTTCTTTTCAGGGACTGAGTAGTAGGCCTGAAGCCATGTTTTTAAAATAAAAATGTTTTAGGACATTGTTAACAGATTGTGTAGAATTCAATTTGTGTTCCGGTGCATTTTCTATATAACCTTTTAAAAGTATCCTTGTGTTTCAGTCACAAGTGCAAGACTGAAGCAAAATATGTAATAAACGTCTGCTGGATTTAGTTGAGGTTTGTCAGTAAACATGGTTTTTGTGAGGAATATTAACTTACCAATAACCTGTGAATGCTCATGTCAATAGTGTTAAAGGTTTTTAAATAATGTTTGCATTAGGACACTTTTTACACTGTACTCTCCTTTAGTCTTCTTTAATTAGCCATTAGCTTCCTCCAAGACCAACTAATTTGGTTTTATACTAACATTAATAAGATGTTTATTGCTTTCGCCATGACATATTTAAAAATCCCATCATTTCTCTTAAGGTTTTTACGGAAAATAAAAACCTTTCTCAAGTTGTGAGCTCAACTTGAGAACTCACAACTCTTAAACTCTGCGGTTTGTGAAATGACAACTAAGAGTCTAGCAGGCTGATACCAGCTGGTTTTTAGCTGGGCTGTTGGCTCAGTTAGCTAGCCTACACATAATATAACTTAAGCCTATTAGCACACCAGCTCTGTTTTCCAAAAACCATTACCATAATAACAGTAACAGGCCACACACCTTTACTTTACTCCCAAATAACATTTGAAACTTTACATTAAAAAAAAGACTTCTTGAAAGTGGCAGACTGATTAGCCTTTTAAGCCAGCAGGCTAGCCTTCTCTCACAATGCTCTGATTTGTATTTCTAAAATATAAAAGCCATGTCTTGTTTTCCTTCTATATACACACTGTGTTGGTCTGCTATTTAAAAGTTTCGCTACTAATACTTTGTTGCAGATTAAAAAATATTCAACTGAAAGGAAAAAAAAAAAAGATTACAAACGAGACTTTTTTGACATTTATTTTGTAGCTACACTTACAAATAATGGCAGGTAATAAAAAGTAGCTGCTATACACCATAGAAATAACATAGAAAATGTTGTGTTAACCATAAAAAAGTGTATATATATATATATATATATATATGTATATATATATTAAGAATGAAGGCACATGGTTCTCCCCTACAAACCTCCATATTTACATAAAGAAAAAAAACATTGTTGCTTCTATGTGATTGACGTGTATGTGTATGTACATGAATGCAATGGAGACTAAAACCAATCATTATGGCCTATTCTTCAAAATCAATTTTCTGTAGATTTTTTTTTCATAAATAAAAAAAATGCCAAATTTAGAAATAACAAAGAAAAGCAAATACTGCTGTTGGGCACATTTTTTTCTACATAGATTTTCTCAAAGTAAAATCTCTTGAGGAATGCACAAAAAATTCAAATAAGTTCATTTTAGACCAGTGTTATTAATTCTAGAGATGTTTTTGCTTGTTTTGTTATAAATGTAAAACAATGTTACTTGCCTGGATCCCACCCTGAGACATTTGTTTTTATTGTCTGAATCCAAGCGGAGTTTTTCTATTGACAAAAGAAACACCATTAATATCCTACAACTGTTTTAGCTATTTTTAATGGATAGATTTTGAAGAGCTCTTATGTTGAAAGGTTATATGGAGAGAATAAGTCTTAGTATCTTCATTTACTATAAAGTCATATTAAAGCAGAAGGTCAAACTAAAGGCAGACCAAAACAAAAGCGGGCTTCTATTGGTTTAAACAACTTAAAATTTTCAAAAATCTTAGGGCAGTTTATGCAAAAGCTATTTTATCAACCTTCAAATCAAAGTCATGTTTCAATTTGGTAGTTATTTACACAGAAGTCGCTGATTATTACAAAAAATAGAGGTTGGAGGTTGTGCGCCAACCTGATGATCTTCCATGTGAAACAAACTGAGAATGAAAATGGTATTTCCAGTTACAGTAGCTGTCTATATAATGTAAAAAGCAAAAAATAATAATTACAGCAGCTCAAGTGAACTCCATAGATTTTAAAAATGCTTCTCAGTTTAAGTTGTCACTTTGACTTGAAATGTTTCACATGTTCCATTTTCACAAAATGTTAACCTCCACTTTCTGTTTGTGGCTTCTTTACCAATAACCTGTGAATGCTCATGTCAATGGTTTAAAGGTTTTAAAATAATGTTTGCTTTAGGACACTTTTCACACTGTTGTCTCCTTTAGTCTTCTTTAATTAGCCATTAGCTTCCTCCAAGACCAACTAATTTGGTTTTATACTAACATTAATAGGATGTTAATTGCTTTTGCCATGACATATTTAAAAATCCCATCATTTCTCTTAAGGTTTTTACGGAAAATAAAAACCTTTCTCAAGTTGTGAGCTCATTTACAAATCTCAGCGGTTTGTGAAACGACAACCACTCGAACCGAGTGCATACACTAACACACAAATCACATTTATAAAACAAAAGGTGCATTCAATATCTCATCTTCATCTTTTAAAAACGTCTTTACATTTTCTGCAAGAAAACTGTGCAGCAAACATTTCTTGATGAAAAAAAACATACTGAACTTGTGTGTTGTCTGGCAGATCCTTTTCTATTTTTTAGACATACACACTGTTTTCAAAAACAAGCGTAAATACATAAATGATGACAATACATGACAGATTAAAGGGTTAATGAGTTCTAAAATATGTCAAAATAACACTGATACATTGTAGGGATTTTAAAGCACCAGCCCAGGGGTGCATAGCATCATAGCACCCCTTAGTTGGGCCTTAGTCTCCAACTAAGGCCTCCAACCCATATAAGGAGGCCTCAGTCCTCGACGCGGCCGTCACAGGTTCGATTCCAGGCCTAGTGACCTTTGCCGCATGTCTCCCCTTCTCTCATTACCCACTTTCCTGTCAATTCACTATCAAATAAAGGCTAGAGCCAATAAAACCTTTTTAAAAAAAAAGCTCCAGTCCAGTGTTTTCTTCCCATCCTAACTTTGGTCCTTTTGATTTTATGGCCTAAAACTGTTTACATTTTCATGTATACCGTATGATAATTTCTCACATTATTTTAAGATTCATCTGAAATTTAGATTTCAGAAAAGAAATGTAATGCTTCATAAAGAAGGTTTTTCTCATGTTTTGTGTTATGCCCCAATATTTCATCAGACATTTTGTTCTTTAGTGTTTCTCCTCTCCCCTTGTCCCTCCTTATCCCACCCTAACCCCCGTTCCTTCCCCTCATCCCGTGTTTCTACTCAAATCGCTCCCTCTTCCCCTCCAAGACACTTCCCACCTCCTCCTAACAGGAAGTCAACACAATACGAGAGATAATGCAGACAGGAAAGGGCGGGGCCAGCTCCCAGATGGACAGGAAGCTGGGCCCGCTGTTTGCTTTAGCTGATTAAAGGACAAAAAAAGGGGGAAGGGGGCAGATACGGCAACATTCTGCTCTCATTGTATATAAATATAAAAGTGAAGTAAGCAGAGTCGGCTTCCAGCTATTGTTCCCACGTTTATCCTGTGACATTTCCAGCAGGTCCGTCTTTTAAAGAAGCACTGCAGGCCAAGAAAAACAGAATAAACAGCAGAGCAAATAAACTAAAGCTGGAGAGAAAAAATACATTTCTAAACAAAGGAGCCGTCAGTAACGCACAAAGTGGATTTTCAGAACAACGGCGTGATGTCATTACTGCACACAGTTAGTGACCTTTTCGCTTTCTGGCTGGTTATGAATGAGTTTTTAATGGCAGAAGCCATCATTTATGACCAGCCTGTTATTATTTAAATGGTAATGAGTAATAATCAGGCTCTCAGCCAGTTGCTCCATAGGCCAGGGTTAAAGGTCAGGAGGTCTGCGGGGGAGTAGTTACTCCTGATTACTCCAGTTACCCAGGAGCCAGAAACCCAGCAGAGAACGTTCATTCAAAATGTCCCAAAGAAAAGAGAGAGACATTTTGAATGATTTGTTGCTACCAGTTATTCACATGGAAATACAGTATATACTGTAAATGTAATGTGTGAGGTCCAAACAGGATTGGATTAGTCAAGATTTGTAACTTTGATTTGTATGTCAGCATGAAACTTAACACAAAAATAAAAATGTGACTTTACGTTTCGTTTTCATTCTCCATATAAACTGTTCTGAGAAAGAGCAAAGAGCTGCTTTGGTCTCATTTATCTATTGATTATCTGTCACTCCGTTGATGTTTTTAGCAAAGTGACTGAATCATATTTCCATTAAAGTGTATCTGCAAGTTGTGGGAAAAATAAGTGGCAATAATAAGAACAGGAGGAATTCAGCATCGATAGCTATGAGTCTCAGCAAAGCCTTCAAGATTCTTAAAACTGCATTTTGTACCCTACAAGGTCTTCATTATTTTCCATATCTGCACTAAAAATCAACAAAAGTTGAAACAAAAAATTGACTTGAGACCAGAATTAGATGAATTTCAGTTTGTTTGGCTCTGATCAGTAACTCATCAGGCAGAAAGTCAAAAATAGTACGAACGCACTGCCAAGTCAGATTGAGGCCAAAACTCTTTGGTGTGGATGCTATTACTGAATGAAGACAGCTAGAAGCTAACTTGCAGTATCAAAGTATTTGAAATTAAATTATAGCACAACAGAGTTGTAAGAATCTAATTAAGCTGAAGCTGTGTATTCAGCATGTTGAATACAAGTAGCCACTATATAATGACATGTGTTTGCAGGCAGAGAGACAGACTGTTTCAGGAGATAACAGGAAGGCTAAACAGAGCTGTTCAGGTTTAAACCTTCAGTCTGTTGGGAATTATGGAGTATTTGGAAATAATGGCAGCTTCTGTCAAATCTTTAAGGAAAAGTTAGGAGATTGTCAGGCAAATACAAATGTACACAGCTGTTTTTGCTAATCTAGCAAAAACAGCTAGCTTAACATGGTGACTTAGTAGGTTGTCGTCTATGGCTCAAATTGGAAATTTGTAATAATTTAATTAAAACGTTCTTTAGGATGAACCTATATGAAAATGTGTATTTAACAGACCGATACTGATATGCTAAAAAATGACAAATATTGTCCAATACAGATATTATTGCTGATATATATGGTGCATTTGTAAAAATAACATTAAAATTTTGTTCTACAGTGACTGCTCTCTCACACACGGCGAGACGACACCATCTTTCATATGAACTACTGACTCATTTCAGGAAGTCAAAAATATTTTGAATGCTGTTCTTAAAAACAAATCTGAGCCACAGATCAATAATCAGCCAAAGAAAACTTTGATTTTAAGTTGGAGGTTCGATGAGCGGACAGAAGCCGAAGAGGCTGAGAGGTTAAAGTTATCAAAGCACATCAGGCACATCACTGCAGCCCAACAAGCTGCAGCTGCTGCTCTCTGCTTCCTGATCCGAGTCAATTAGGTTTGTTTGACTCTGCCTCTGAGGACGCAGCTTTCATCACAACAATAACTGTGATGATGAGTTCTGTCAAATAAAAGCCAGGAACAAGCTGTAATTCTGTCAGAGCAGCAGTAGAGCCATTTCCTTTCCGTCTTTCTATTGTCTAGTTTTGCTCTTTCTCAGCACAGAGGAAGTCTGGCCTATGAAGGCACACAACAACTTGGTAACCAAACTGGCCTTTATGTTCAGATTTTAACCCATAAAAATCTAAATATGGGCAAAATTTAACTCATTTTAAAAGTTTTAAACATGACTGCTGCTTAGACACCCGATGGTGAGCGAAAAAGAAGAAAAATTACTTATTTGCTCCATGAAGACATTAAATATCACTGAGAAAACCCACTGGACATTGCAGTGGGAGCTCAGAGCCAAAGATGGATGTTAATAATGTCTCAGATAAAGAAAAGCTAGCCGTCACCTCGCTGTGATCAAACACCTCCAAACCGTCACAGCTCAAATTCCTGTGTTTTTTTTTTTTCTTTGTACATTAAAATCCCCAAGCAATCCTATTTGAAAATAACAAAGTTCAGAAAAGTGTTGCTTTCACTTGGAGTGTGTAACATTCCAAGTAGGACTGAAATCAATATAAGACTTTCTCTTAAGAGAGGAAGTCTTATCTAAGGATAAGAGTCCATGTTGGGAAGTCTATACGGTTTCATACTTCATATAAAATCACATCAAGTCCAAGAGTTTATGAATGTGTTCACATTTAGAAAACTTGTTCAAAAGTTTGAATAGGTGAAGAAAAAGGGATTTATCAGCAACACTTTGTGTGTAATCAAAAAAGTTGCTTCATATTGGAGTAAAAGCATATACTAAGAACATGACTAACATTAACAAATTCATAATCCCAGATCAGTTATGATTAGGTTTACAAGGTGTACAAACAATTACAAAAGTTAAAGTTTTAAAACACCAATAGTTTTATATCACACCATCCCTACTGCCTCTCTGCCCTTTAGTGAGAAACAAAAGTCTTATTTTGGCGAGTTTTTTCCAGCTTTTTAGAGCATAAAGTAAAATCCTGACCCACGTCAACTTCATTCATCGTGTTGGAACCTCCTGGATGTTGATGAAGGTTGCTTAGTGATTATGAGTGAATAGGTAAGCGACACAAACAAAAATGGATTGCTGAATCACACATGATAACAGAGTGAAAACAAAATTGTGTTTGGTGAAGTGTCTTGGGGACGCTCGGCTATCTGCCTGCTGTAAGGAAATGTTCCTGTTTTCTGTTTCCTGCTTCTGTCTGTCCTATTTCTATGGCTATTTTCAACTAGACGTGAACCCGTGAGGCACTCGGCGGGGGGGTTGTCAAGTTTGCTCTCAGTACTGATGGTAGTAGTCGGCACCGTCCACGCCATACAGCTCAGCCAGTGCCTTGAACCTCGGCCCCCAGTCATTGAGGAAGTCGTAATCCAAGTTTGATCCTGAGGAGGAACTGTCCAGAGAGCTGAGGCTTCCCGCCAGAGACTCTGGTCCCTCATAGCCATAGATGTGTAGAGTGTCATATGGGAATCCGTCTCGGTCGTGGTCGGCCTCGTCTTTCTTCATATCGATCATGGCTGCCATGTCGCCTTTGCAGGCTGTGGGCTGAGAGAGGTGGTGGGGTTTCTGGACCATGGCGTACATGGAGGGGTGGGAGCGGCGGTCGGGGTGGCGGAGTAGGGAGCTGTCGTTACACGCCGAGGTGAGAATTGAAACGTCGTAGCTGGAACAAAATACAGACAATTTCATTGATTGAGCTTAAGACTTAATAACTGGTCAGCATGCAAACAGATCCTAGGGCTATGAGAAATGTAACTCCTAGGAAATTAGAAGACCTTGAAAAAATGTTAATTTATTAAACACACACAGTGGTGTTTAGATTCAGGTGTTTGTCAGATAAACTCTTAGTTTAGCTGGAGTTGCCACTAAGGCTTGTACTGCCTGTCCTGTGAACTTTTCAGTGATGCCAGGATTGTCATTCCCTGCACATGCTGATTGTTGTGGTTTCTCTGCTTTGTTTTTTCTCTTTCTGCAGGTTTAGAAACAGACTTCTAGCCTGACTCCTTTTCACCTTTAAACCTTTCCCCCACTCTTCTCCCTTTCTTCTTCATCTCTGTGTCCACTACATTTTAAATAAACCCAAAGAAATTTCATATGAAGTTTCTCATATATTCATCAAGTGGCGCATCATGGCGATGCTGTTGCACTCCACTTGTTGTAAATCATTTCCATTTGTTGTAAATCTGTTGGCCTCACCTCGACACTCAACCATTCTGAGTGAAAGAAAAAACTTAATAATTTACTTCAAAAACTGAAGCACATGAATAGATTTTTATATAAGACTGTATTTGTCCTGGTATTTGAGGGAACTGAAGCAACTGCAAAAGGCTGAACTCTGCAGCTGTTAGCTTCTGTTTCCACAAATCGTATTAAATCATATTAATGTACATTTGGTGTTTGCTAAAAATGCTCACATCTGACTGCTTTCATGGTTCAGTCTTCCTCATGGCCACTCTTTGGAGATTCAGCCAATCAGCAGCAAAACAAAGGAACACCGCTCTTGGATTGGCTGTTGTTAATTAGCATTGGGCGTCGGTCTGTAAAAATCTCTTCAGTAAAAATTCTACAAATACTGAACCCAGGGGGTGAAAGTAAACTCATCTTGCGCGAAATTCAAGACCGGTGCTGGTACGCAGTACCAGCAGAACGGCTGCAATAAAACTATCTTTCAGATCGGCTGCATTTCTGCTAGCAATAGGCAGTCTAAAACACGAGTTCATCTGTTTATAAATCGCATTTTTTCTTATTCCGTCCGTGCTGCGTGATGGAGCCCCTCTCTCTGCCTCCCTGCCGGCTGTTGACAGCCCCGCTGTTGAGGCTGTTTCCTCAACAGCCTTCAAACCATTAAACATAGCGTTCTCCGCTATGTTTAATGTCTGTCTTCCTGACAATTAAAGCAATTAAAAGCAAACGGTAAGTATCTTGGTGTGTTTCATGTTATTTTGCTCAATTAAAACAGCACGGCACACCTAAAAAACAACTGCTTATTAACTTGACCAGAGATATAACTCGTATTAAATGATAGCGAATTACGCACATCTTCCTCTAAAAGACGGTGCTTGCTGATCAGATTGGTGCGTTTGATTTATGGACTGGGACATTTTACACAGGTGGTCCACGGACATAGAAAATGCCGCTTGCATTGGGTCAGGATGAACTATAAATCGATTATTTATTTATAGACTTTAAAATAAAAAAATGGGAAAACACCGCAAAAAAACACCGGGAAACTTCTAGCCCAACCCTAACTCTCAAAACCTGATAAGGTGCAGAAAGCAATGACTAATTTGTTCAAAAAAAGGAAAAAAAAGACAGTGAGTTATTTAGGAAGAAAAAAGCACTTAAATACAAGAAAGTCACTAATATTAAAAGTAACAAGGACCTAATTACAATTTAACTTTTGTTGAGTTAGTTCTCAATAGTTCTGCTCATCACAAAGGAAAAGAGAACATATTGGCCTCAAACTGTTTTTATTTAAAACAGCACATTTATAAATAAAAAAGCAACACAAATTATTATATGTATTTTTAATGGGACACTAATTTCCAATATCTTATGTAAGCTACTATTTGTTACTCCTATCTAGTTTTAAATAACCGACTCACAACTAACCATCTGAAGTTCTGTTTTCAGTTTTAATCAATACAAATTATTGTATAGCTGATAAAATTGACATTTCCATTTGTTGTTACAAATATTATTCAAGTTTACAATGTATAATAAATCTGCTGCCTATTAAAATATGCATTAAATTCAGCGAGATGTTTTCTTTTTCTCAGAAGTTAACTTGATAGGTTTTACTCCTCTGTCTTCCCATTGATGCAACGCCATGAGATCTTAAAAGAAACCCAGCTGAAAGATCAATGAGGTTTTTTCTGGTTTTATCTTATGTTCTATCTTTATTCATTAATGAATATGATTTCAATTGTAACAGAGTAACTTTATTTGAAACAAATACAAAAAAGTAAAAGTTCAGGTATTGCAAACAATTTACAGGACAAATTAGGCAAATTGTAATTACAGCAATTGTAACTTATTACTTTCCACCCCTTGTGGCAGAACCAAAATCTGTAATTTTTCCACATTTTGAAGTGCTTCTACTCTCTGTGTTATCCATACAGTAGAGTAAAATCTTATGATTTTATTTGGTTCTCACAATGAGCCACTGACGATTTTTGCCATAGTACCACCAAGAATGTAAAACTAGTTTCACCCCTGACTGAACCACAAACAGGTGAGTGTCACTTTTTGACTTGAATTGCAGAAATAAAATAACTTTTCAATGGTATTTTAAATAATTAAAAACTAAATTTTTACGGTGTGCCGTGATGGCATAGGGATTAGCGCGACCCATATTTGGAGGCCTTGAGTCCTGGACGCGGCCGTCGTGGATTCGACTCCCCGGACCCGGCGACATTTGCCGCATGTCTTCCCCATTCCTGTCAGCCTACTTTCGTAAAAAGGGACACTAGAGCCCACAAAAGACCCCCTGGAGGGGTAAAAAACAAAACAACTAACTTTTTAAAAATATCTTCCTTTTCTGGTGTGCTATTTCTAAATATTTTTGTTTTCAAAGCGCTTTTTGGATCTGGATGGGTAAAACCTTTGCTGTATTTTCTGTACTTTACAAATCATCAAAACGTTCTTGAATTTTTCCAATTAGACTGTACTATGGTCAGCCAAGCTTCTTGGAACCGCAGAAAATACTTGAGTTTCTAGAGCTGATGTTTTTATTTCCCCTTAGTGGAAATGAAGCACAAAAGAGAAAATCACCAAGGGAAGTCACAACCTCACAAGGATAAAGAAAAGAAAATTGCAAGAAAAAGAACAGAAATTATCTTGATTTTTATGGAGAAAACTGCAAAGGACAAAATGTCTTCCTCAGGTTTATATGGAATATATATACTTTTTTTCTACATACCCATTTGTGTCCATCTCTCCTCCTCCTTCCTCATCATATGTGACCAGCTGCTCATGGATCTCACCGCTGTTCTTCATACTGGCCAAAGAATCCTTCTGATAATGTTTCCTCATCACAATCAGGATCACTATCACTGTACAAAGTAAATAAATATTAATGTCTATAATATTAATCATTGCAAGAAGAATATCTGATGCAAAAGTGCAAATATATGAATCTAAGATTACCATCTGAGAGACAGAAATGTAAATAATGCATTTGGGTCCTCTTGACGGAAAATGTAAAACATATATGGTTAAAAAAAAAGATTACAGAAAAGATGTAGTCATGTTGGTGATGTTAGAGCCACAGAGAATGTAAAATGAGATGGTTAGAAAACCAAAACAAAATGAGAAGTAGGCCTTGAAACAAGTAGCACATCAGCAAGAAGATAACAGGAGGAAACCTGAAAGGAACAAAGTCAGCCAGACTCCAGCAGAAACAATCTGCACAAAGGGAGAGGAAGGAGGGAGTAAATACAAGAAAGGAAGTGGAAATGAGTAAGAAAACAATGTGGAAGAGGATGAGTCAGAAGGAGAGAAACTCAAAACAGAGGAGCAAATAGATGAAGAGAGAAAAGGTTCAGAGAGGGTGAGGCACAGACAAGGAAGTGAGAGAATAAAGAAGAAAATGGCGTTATGATTCAATTCAGTTTGCTGTTGAATATGAGCCATTAATCTAAAAAAAAACTTTAAAAAAAGAATTAATGACTAAAAATAAAATTATAAAATGTCCTCTATTATATTATGATGCAGAATCAGCAGAATCGCCCGATAGCCATTTGTCAAATCAGAAACCTCAACTGGAAGCTAACTTCACCTCCATATTATATATCATGTTTAGTATTATACAGTATGTTTAGTATTATGCATCATATGGTGTCACATTAAGCTGTTAAGGGATATAATGCATGGCACTTCCAGGTATTATATGCCAACCAATTTCCCTGATAAAGTTCCCTTTAAAGAAGAAAGTCATAGGTGACTAGCCTGGGCATGCTAATTACCAGCCCAGCCAATGCTAATGCCAGCCTATCTATGCTGACTACCAGTCCAGCCAATGCTAATGCTAGCCTATATATGTTAATAACCAGCGGAGGAAAAAAGCAATTAAGCGTGTGACCATTTGCTTTAGCATCCTTCTCATTTCCCAAAGCAGGCCGGTCGGTTGCCATTGGTGGTTGCTTAGATACCAGTGCTGGTCTGTCAGACAGCCTCCTGTGAGCAGGAAGTAGCCACTGCTAGATAATCTTAATTTTGATGCTCATGCACACCATTAAAAAGTTTTTATGGTTTATTGTCAGAATTGTTCACAGGTTGAAACAATATTTGAAGTAAAACCATGTGATTTAGTCAGATTAAGACTGAAAATGTTGATGTGAATCAAGAGATGAGTCAGGAAAAAAGGACAAAATTTTCAAGAAGATCTGTGACTATGTATCAATCAGAAAATGCATCAATTCAAGACACAAAAGCAATTTATTACAAATATTACTTCAGAAACGGAGCGAAGATGCATGACTTCTCAAAATACGAGACTCGCTTTAACAAGTTTCTTTTTTAAAGTGAACCTCTTCTAAGTTTATGTTGCTGGTTAGCTGTTCTTCATTGTCCATGGAGAATAAAACTAAGCAAGCAGCAAGAAGGAAGAGAAGAAGAAAGGAAAGAAAAAGAGGAAAAATATGGCAAGCAGCTGCTGAGTGAAGAAAGAAGGCAGAGTGAGAAATCTGAGAGTTCAGGGTGAGCAAATCAAGCACAAGGACAGACGAGGAGGAAAAGAAGGAAAATGTGACATTTGATTGGGCCCCAGGCCATGTGAACATCAAACTCTCTCAGCTGAGGGAGAACGGACTGATTTAAGTTTGCATGGGAAACCAACAGATTAATCTTTTGCAACACATGCTTCTCAGTTTAATAAGCTGCAGATATCTGGCTTAGAGGGACAAGACAAGAGAAAGTGATGGAAAAGACGACTGAGAAAAATGTCTTGGTGTCAAACCTGACTTTATGTGAGAAAATGTGTGTGTGAATGGCAAATTGCTTTGTGGCCAGACAGATAATGACAAGGGATTAAATAGTTAATCTGGCGTGCTTTTGGGCTGTTTGATAAAGAGAGAGCAAGACAGTAAAGAGTGGTAGAAGAAGAGGCACCCTGAGGGAGATAGGGAGAGAGAGATGAATTAAAATGAAAGGAAAAGCATGAGAGTGAAGGAGTGTATTAATAGTTAATAGGTTGGGTGTTTGCTAGTGTTTGATAAGCAGATGGCACCTAAAGAGCTGATAAACTTTCTTTATTACGACTCCTATTCTTCCACTGTTTTTCCCACAGTTCTCTCTTTCCAACCTCTTCCAAACCACATCTTCTTCTGTCACTTAGCCCGACCGATTGCACCTCAACTTTTTGCCTTTGGCGCGTCTTTCACCTTCTGCATTTCCCCACATCCTTGTCTGAATAGATGTGTTTCTCTCTCTGCCTCCATCCCTTTTTTAACTTCCTTGTCTCTTTTCCTTCTGTCTTACGCACCTCTCATCCCGGACCCCTCACGTCTATCCAACTGTGTCCATTGGGCCTCTGATCTGACATGACAAGTGTCTCTTTTTCTCCAGAAAGAAAAATGAACAGTGGGTGAAGGTATCAAACAGAATCCTGAGCTCACAACCACAGGCGTTATTTCCACATCCGTCGCTGTATTATTCATAAAACCAACAACTTGGAGAGTGGGGGTTGGTGCAATTGAATCTCATTTGCCAATCGTTTAACAGTGCATCAGTCGTTGCTGCTGCTGCTTTATGGATTTCAGTTTTTCAGTTGAAGCTCTAAAGCCTCACAGCTGTTTTATAAACAGGAAATAAACTACTAAGGAAAATAGTTGTCATTGTAGCCTGAATTTTAAATCAATTTTAAAAGAGCTTAAAGAAGTCATTTTTACAATTTGTTTGGATATGAAATGTATGTTGTTTCATTTAAAAACCGTATTTCACCGTATGCAGATAACCTTATGGTTTCTTTCTCTATTTGAAATAAATGTAAAACAAATACCCAACGAGCATCATTGCAGATTTAGCAAAGTTACAAATTTCCTTGGTATGACAACATAATAATAATACAATCATAATCTGGAGGATATTATTTAGACCCTACACAAAGCTGTGAACCTGTGCACTTGAAAAAGTATGTTTTTAGTCAATTAAAAAAGGAAATTATTATTTTCATTGTCATTATTGCGTATTGTCAATGAAAAGTTCCCTCACCACCAAGACAATGTTCATTTTCTCAAATCAAACAAGTTACATTCTTTATAAAGCTCAGAAAGGTTTCTTGCTTGTGTCTGGTTTACCAAATCACAGCAGCTTTTTGATACTTGGCCTGAAACATTTGGTCTGAAATGAAAGGAGAACAAATTAGGCTTAAGAATGAATATTACCCATGTAATCTTAAGAAAACAAAATATTTTGTAAAGCATGGTAAAGCAAAACAATTTTTGCTTTACTATACAACCTGAAAAATAATTCTGAGTCTTCATCACAAACCAGCCAATGATGGAAACAGTCTGGAATTATATGGATGTGCAACAAGATCACAACGCAAATTTCTAAAACAGTTCACCTGTTCATTAATTTTCTGATTGTTTCATGATTGAAACATTTCAGATCACTACATATTTTGTCAGTGGCTGACCAGGAGAGGGTCTCCAGCAGTAGCTCTATTACAAACTTTGTGCTGATGTAAAAAAAAAACACAATTTCAAAACTCAGATGTTTCCATTGAAAAAAGAAACACAATTAAAATCACATATGAATAAGTTTAGAGTGATAAGTCATTAAAAACGCCGTGCCACCATCATCCTACCATTTCCTGTCTTCTTCATTGTTGTTTCCGCCACCAGTAACATCCAGTCATTGATCACATGACTCGTGTGATGCAATAAGTGTTTCCACTGCAGTTTTGGGAAATACACTAATTTTTACACAGCTGAAAAGTGGGAGTTTTTTTTTAATTGGTGTGTTTTCCTTAACAATTATAGTATATATATTATAGTTAAATATAATAAATTATAGTAAATTTATAGTTAAAATTTGCGGAGCCTTCTATACGATGATGAACATGATGCCCATGGCCCTGTGGTCGATGAATTTGTTGACTGGTGTGATAAAGCTTTTCTTTCATTAAATGTACAGAAAAAAAAGGACATGTGCATTGATTTTAGACAGAAACCCCATAACACAAATCAAACAGTAATTAAAGGTCAGACAGTGGAGACAGTAGGGAACTACAAATATCTTGGGACTATTTTGGATAATAAGTTCAAATTTACCTGTCATTCAGAAAACTTACAAAAAAAGGGCCAGCAAAGATTATTTTGTCTAAGGAGGCTCGCAAAGTTTCAAGTTGATCATCAATGATGATCCTATTTTATAGACTTTTTCTCTCCTCTGTTGGTTTGGAAATCATACACTGTTTCCAAATTATTATGAAAGTAATATTTTCTCAGATTTTCTTATATGGTCAATGCAAAGTTTTCAAGCAATGAACTATTACAGTATAAATCAAATTTTACTGAACAAAACTCCCCATGAGAACAGTATTTTTTTTAAAACAAAAAACTCAAAATGCACTGTTCCAAATTATTATGCACAGCAGATTTTCTAAACATTTTATGGATTATAAAGAACTGCAAACTGTCATTCTTTGAATGTGCAGCAGTAAGCTTAACAGACCGAGTTACATGTTAACCCTTCTTTGATATCACCTGCACAATTCTTGCATCCATGAGTTTGTGGAGTTTCTGCTTGAATTTCTTTACAGGATGTCAGAATACCTTCCCAGAGCTGCTGTTTTTATATGAACTGCATTCTATCCTCAGATCTTCTGCTTGAGGAAACTCCAAAGCTTCTCAATAGGGTTGAGGTCAGAGGTCAGAGGAGGATGGTGACCACACCATGAGTTTCTCCCCTTTTTTTGCCCATAGCAGCCAATGACACAGTGGTATTCCTTGCAGCATTCATTGTCATGCATGAAGATGATTTTGCTACAGAAGGTACGGCTCTTTTTTTTGAACCATGAAAGAAAGTTATCAGTCAGAAAGTCCATATACTTTGCTGAGGCCATTTTCACACCTTCAGGGACTCTGTAGGGGTCGACCAGCTCTCTCTCTCCCCATGATTTTGGCCCACAGCATGACTTCACCACCTCTTTGCTGACGTCACAGCCGTGTTGGGATGTGGTGGCCATCCACCACCAATCCACTACTGCGTCCATCTGGACCATCCAGGGTTGCACAGCAGTCATCAGTGAACAAGTCTGTTTGAAAATTAATCTTCATGTACGGCTGGGCCCACTGCCACCGCTTCTGC
The DNA here is from genome assembly GCF_002775205.1 of Xiphophorus maculatus. Classification (NCBI taxonomy): domain Eukaryota; kingdom Metazoa; phylum Chordata; class Actinopteri; order Cyprinodontiformes; family Poeciliidae; genus Xiphophorus; species Xiphophorus maculatus. The sequence continues at coordinate 29,329,377 of NC_036464.1, forward strand.
TTGTGAGCTCTGGTTAGGGGCCCAATAGTAGGTTCATGCACCGCAAGCCTCTACAGGATCCTCCACCTTGAGGTTCTAGAGGCACCAGCAGCATCAAATAACTGTTTCCTGCTTTGTAAGGGCATTTTAACAGCTGCTCTCTTAATCCGATGAATTTGTCTAACAGAAACCTTCCTCATTCTGCCTTTATCTGTACAAACCCATCTTTGTTCTGAATCAGCTACAAATCTCTTCACAGTACGATAATGCTTCAGTTTTTGTTAAATATCTAATGTTTTCATACCTTGTCATACGGCACTACACTTATCTGATGATTTTCGTCAGCAGAAAGATCCTTTCTCTTTCCCATATTGCTTGAAACCTGTGGCCTGCTTAATAATGTGGAACATCCTTGTAAATTTCCTTTAATTGAGCTCACCAGACAAACTAATCAACCAGCTCTCTGAAATGAATTATAGTGATAGTTCTGACACACAATATCATCTACAAATTTAATAGCACAACAAAAAATGTAACCTTTATGACACTTAAACCAATGTGCATAATAGTTTGGAACACGTTGTAGTATTAGGTCAAGAAATACCCTTACCAGAGTAATACATACTAGCAATAAGATCTTAGGGGTTGATCAATGCTCACTTACAGAATTGTGTAAAAAACAAATCATTAGGAAAACTAAAGCCGTTATTGCTGATACTTCTCATCCTTTACATGCTGAGTTCCAGTTTCTGCCTTCTGGGATCAGGCTCAGACTTCCTAGTATTTTGAATGCAGGACAAGTTAGGGGGACTTGCACCTGATTAAGTTTTAGTAGCAATTGTCAGTCAATAATGAAATACACTGCTGAACTCTTCCCGGTGTGCAGCATATTTGAAATGCAACTATTGATTTGTATTTCATGTCCTTCTGGTATGTTTTGTTGTTTTTTTGTTTTTTTTTTTATCTTTGATATTTTGTCTTTTAGTTTTTTGTACTTGCTGTAACATCAATTGCCCATTTGGGATACAAATAAATCAGAAACTGAATTATGTTTGTAATTCCAACTTGTGCAGTATAGCACAACATTATATTAAAGAAAAAATAAAAGTGCACAGACGACAAAAAGGTTCATGCATGAATCAAGGAAATAAATCCAGACTTACCCAGTATGGTCAGTATGCACAGCAGTATGGCAAGCAGGGCCTGGACGCTGACCCCCATCCTCTGCATACTGGCCTTACACCTTGAAAAAACTCGCTTGGCGTCACACTGGCATAACTGAGACAAAGGACGGAAGTGTTTGATTCTTTCTGTTGCCTATTGCTTCAGAAGACATTTCATTCAAAGCAAAGCATATAAGGACCTTTATTTGCAGTTTGGTGATGCTGCTCATGAGAGGCTGGCCTCCATCACTGATGCGCACTTCCACACTGTAATCACTGGAATCCTCCAGGTTGAAGGGGCCCTCCTTCACCAGTAAAGCAGCCGTGTTATCTGCACAAGATGAGTGGGTATACAAGTAGTTAGCATGAGCATCAAATGCTCTTTGGGCTAGGGCTGGCAGAGACCAAATTAGCCCTGGAAAAAGTAATTAGATGTGCCAGTAGGAAATGTTAGAATGTTGTGTTTTCTACAGGCCAGGGCCAAAACAATGGAATCATTAGTTCAATTATTGGATGACAGAAGTTTCCTGCTGAGTCAATGGGGAGAGCTGTCCACAATATACCTCAGTTTTAGGAATTTGAGTGAACACAATGGCAGGAAAGTTCCTTTTGCTCCATTTGCTGCTCTGTGTTAAAGTTCAGAAGAAGCTCGGTTTGGGGTTGTCACTAAGACTTTGGAACCACTGTTTTCAATCTGTTTCTATGATTTCAGTCCATTTTAAAGCAGTGCCAGTGAAAGAGATGAAGTGAGCAAATTTTCTCAGGTTTTCTGTAACATTCAGTTAAGCAGTGCTATTCCTTCCTCTTCTGTTGCTGGAGGCCTGCTGGATGAAAACGCCTTTTCTGCAATCTGGATCTAAATCAGACTTTATGATTGGCTTGTGCTGTCAATCAATTAAAAACTGTAATTGATTAATCTAGCGCTATGATTTATTACAATCCATCACTGCGCTAACTTTGTAAACTTGAAATGTCAAAATACACGTTTTCCAAAATTGCTTTATTATCTCATTCCAAACTATTCAGTTTTCATATTCAGGAAGCTTTAAAAGAAATAATTTTGTTTCAAATGTAATTTAGAAATGGTAACTCTAAACTGGTTGAGCTTCCATTGAAGGATAATTCACCGTTACAATGTCGGCTACATGCTAGCTTGGTTTTATCCACGATGGTTTTTAAAATCAAATTTACAGCTGAGTCACCAGCCTCATTCAATAATTTTTTCCCTCACATTTGTGGCTACGCATTGCTGACAGTACAAGACAGCGTACCTCGCTGCTGTCAACTAAGTCAGACTATTAGAGGCTTTTAAGTCAAAACAGGTAATGTGGTTTCTCTCCATTATGAAATATTAACACATCAAACTTTATAGACTTATCATATTCACTAACACATTAGCGTTGGCAGCCTTAGCTGCAATGGAATGAGCCCGAGTTACTGGAGCTGAATTCAGACAGAACAGGATTGTGTGTGTTAGAATGTGTTTGCCATTCATTGTGAATTGTTGCTCTATGGAGGAACTGAATTGGAAGGAAACATACAGGAGAAGATAACTGTAGTCAAGGCTTTTAATTCATTTCAATCTGACAGACTTCTATGTAATCAGGGCCGTGCAGAGAACTTTGGAGGGGCAGGGGCTCAAATTTAAAAAAGGGGCACATTGAACAAAAACTCTGTACAACAACAAAGCAACAACCCACATTAATCAAGAATCTAATTGGATGCTACTATATCATTGCCATCATGCGGGGAAATGCAAAGCAAATATAGTCTATATTTTCCCCAACAGGTATAAAATTTCTGTTTCTGCTGCTGACAGTCCTGGAGGGCTGAGCTGATCTGAGACTGTTGCTGTTAAACAGATCAGAGGAGAGAAAGTCTCTGGTTATAAAGTTATGGAATAAGCAAAATTGCTGCCATTTTACCAAATAAGCCCTAATAATATCTATTTAACCTCTAGAACAACCTGGCTGCAGACTGATTTATAAATCAAAAAAGGAACAGCTGCTGCGATGCGCATCTCTAGAATCTACCTGGAATCCCCCGGTGGCCCCTATCAGTCCGCCGATGCTTTGGAGACATCTCTATTCTCTGATGTTTATTTTGTAAACTCTAAATGGGCTGAATCTTCCTTTAACACTTGAGGTTCTGCAATAACTTGTATTTACAGCCGCGAACCTCCAGCCCAGATCCCGTCAGCAGCGGCTCTAACCCGCCTGGCAGAAACGTTAAGGAGAAGCAGAGCGAGCAGTCAGCAGGTGGTACCAGGTGGTACCAGGTGGTACCGGGGCTTTGAGCTGCATTGTGACTCGCTTTGACAGTCGGTACCGTGTCTTATATCAGGATGTCTGATATAAAGACAGATATTCTTTATATCTGTTGGTGGACCGACTCAAGCTGCCTGTAGCGAACCGGGCATTTAGCAGCTTGATTAAGTTAAAGTCAGAAGATTTCTCTGCAGCCGAAGCATTTCTGAGTTTAGGGTTTGTCCCGCTATTGCGAGGACGATTATAAAAATATAAATAGAAACAGTTTTTCTAACGTCAACATCAGACCTACATTTTTATTCACAAACCAGTGTATGAAAAAATATTCTTGCCCATAATTTGATAGTTAGAGGACACAGATCCGCCTCCTCCTCACCATGGACCCGGTGTCTGAACAACATGGAGGCTCTGAGAGTCATTATTAGACTGAGGGCAGCCAGACTAGTTTATTTTTACTAAATTATTATATTTAGCTAAATATTATTGCTGAGAGGCACAAACAGGCCTTCTGACATACAGATTAAAAATAAAAAATAATTAATAAAAATGTTGAAAAAAAAAACTCAAAAAGGGCACTAGGGGCACCAAGGATAAAAAGGATGTAATATTATAAATTCAGGGTTACATGCAGGGACCAGATCTGTTTTCTGAATCCAAACTTAACAAATGTGATGAGATTGAAATCGTTTTGCTTTATTGAATCAAAGACAGTCTTCAGCCCTCAACTAACAATTCTCAGTAAGATCTGAATGAAAGTGTCACTTTATTCAATATATCATTTAGATGTTTAAAGAATAAACAAAACATGATCAAACTATTTGATCACATTACTAATGCATCATTGTAATTAATGATTGGAGACAAAGAACTTCACCAGTTCGCCAAGAATGCATGTTAACATTTAAATTACAAGCTTGTTAAAAATAATTTGTACAGAGGAAACCTTAACTGAGTGAAGAAACAAAAGAACCAGGATTTTCAACCCTTCATCCCATCACTCTTCTCTTTTTGATCCGGCTCTCGTTCTGTTTGATTTTCATTCTTAATCCTGTCTGTGAGGATTCTCCTCGCTGCCCTCTGGAGGTTTCTTCTCTATCTCATTACTCGTCTTTCCTTTTCCTTGTTTGTCTCTCTCACCCTGAATCTCTGGTTCTATTGTAGCAAGCTGCACACAACAGTCGTCATGTCACTTCCTGAAGGTTGTTTGTGACAGATTTAAAGAGGTGGCAGACGATTAATATTTCAGGAGCCTTCACTTTGAAGGTTTTGCATGTTGGGAGCGTTTGTGAATGTTTTTGAGGGGAGCTCCAACAAACAACTACAGTCTCTTTTCTCCGTCTTCTTCACCTTTCATGTCTTTTCAACAGCTGACATTTTGATTTGATTCGTTTTTCATGCAGTCTGCCTCACAGCTATTTCTTCTTTCATGTAATTTATTTTTATTCTCCTCATCCCAACCTTCACAGTCTCTCTGCTAATTTATCCTTTCACTTTTTGACAACTTTTCCTCTAATATTATTCTCTTTTGTTTATTCTTCATTAATGTCATTCTCACACAGGATTTTTTTCAGGAGTCGAGTGGATTCTTCATTTTTAGACTCTCATCTATACCTCTTCTTCATGTCTGAACTTCTCTCTGTTCTCCCTTCATGTCTTCCTTTTGCTCTCCTTTATTCTCCTCTTCCTCCATCACCTTCACACGTCAGCTCCTCCAGGCATGTGAAGACTGGAAATGGATGAGGGTTGGGCTGGAAAGGGTTGTTTATTCCCTTTTTCTCTGTTTTTCTTGCTTTTAGAGCTGATCAAGTTCCACTTAAATTAAATATCAACTCTTTGCCTGAATCTTTCATCTGACTACCTGAGGCTCTGAACATTTGTTAAGTCATCTGGGGGCTTTGTTTTCAGATGAAAAGTAATAACCCAAAATGCTGTCATTTTGTGTCCTACTGTGTTTAAAATGTGCTTTGCATTCACACCCTATAAACATCTTCTCATTTTGTCACATTGCAATTCAAAACTATTTTGTTCAGATTTTATGTGATAAAGAAATGCTAATGAGTGTATAATAGTAAAGTGAAAGGAAAATTTGAGATAATTTTGTCTTAATTTTAACAAATAAAAATCTGAAATGTGTTGCACCTACTTTAGTTTGATAACATTGAATAAAAATCATTAATGAGCAAATAATACCAGACTGGTCAGGGTAACTACGGGTAAAGATTAGGATTAAAACAAAATCCCAAATGTAATCCCTTTTCAGTTCATCTGAGAATTAGCTAAAACATTTCAGTTAATTTAACTTGGGAACATGTCATACGTTTAACACTACACAATCAAAACCTGCTGGGCTATGCTAACGTAGCAGGCAAAGGCAACACAAATCTACTTGTTTACTGCAATTTGAACAATCCGACCTGAGCCACTCCTGATGCTAATTCAAATTCATATTCAATTGTTTAATCTCCAGTCTGAAGGTCCTGTCATATTTATTTTAGTTCATTGATGTGAGATATGAACCACAATTGTGTACCAAAAGAAGCCAGTTGCTGTAAATTAGGATGAAAATCATATGAATATCCTTTTCTTCTCTACACAAACTGCAGTCAATGCCAAGGCAGCAGCCGTCATGTGATTCTTTTGGTACCTTAACCTCTTTTTAAATTCTCCAATGCTAAAGGCAGAAATCTCATTATATGGGAAAATTTAAAATCTCTCTAAGGGAATATAAATTATTTAGATGTCAGAAAAAAACCAAAGCTTTGGCTTCAAACCAGCCAAGCACTGACTGCAACAGACTATACTGAAACTTTTACATCACTACTAATATTTTCATTTGCAGCTTCCAAAAATACATAATTTGTTGTAATCTTTGAAAGTGGTATTTACCACTATCCCTCTAAAATTCTTTGAGGGTTTTTGATTTATCTAGAGCGATTAATAGGTTAAAGAAAATAAATAAATAAATAAATAAAATGAAAAAAGCTGTGAAATAAAAAAAGAAGGAAATCGGAAAATTAAAGGTGGCAAACCAAACACCAGACTGTATTTAGGGCGTGTGGGTAGGCGGGGCTATTAATCTGCTGCTCGCTTACCACCATCGGATTTAGGTGTCATGTTGTCAACTTAACTAAATCTTAAATGTTTTGCTACTGCAAACACGGCAACAACTAAACAACAAGGTCAGAAAAAAGTTTTATTATGAAAAAATAGTGATGGAGAGGGAAGTAGTTATGCCAGTTTGACTTTGACAACAGTAACATGTAGATGTGCTGCAGAATTTGGTGTGTTTCAGAGCAGTAAAAATTAAATAAACTAATCAACCATCACTGTGTTCAGATGATCAATTATTAACAATCACAAAAAAAGCATCAAGCCCGGAAACATTAAACTGTAACAGATTCTGTTCTTTGTGTGCAGGGGCACAACTACCATACATACTTTCTGAGTGTATGCGAACATGTCATCGGTGCCCCCCCCCACTATGACATAAATTAATCTTTAATTAAAGTATCAATAATAATAAATGTACATATATGTGAATAAATTGCTGCCTACAGGGCAATTAAAAAAGAATGAAACAAAAAACAGGGCAATATTTCATCATTTAATATATTTGAGCCAAAGAGCCACTTCTGTTAGCCTGTGGGCTGCAGGTCTGAGGCTTTTTGTTAGCATGTTTTCTATCATTCTTATAGCTTGATAGGAAGCCTGATCTAAACTGATCCATTAATAAAATGGTGAAATAATATTGACCATATTAAGGAAGAAATATGGTTTAACATTAACTTTGGACAAAAAGTTTGGCTCCTTCTTCCTTAAAGTCCACGGATCTCTGGCAGGCGGACTGCGGCTGGAGGAAGTGAAACCACGACACTGCGCGTTGCCGTCACAGATCACAGAGTTTAATTCCACACAAAATAACGCATGAATCAATTAACAAAGCTGCAGAGATATAGAGATATATTCATTACCTGTAACAGGAAAAAATAGAAAAAAAGAAACACAAAGAAAACAAGGGGGTTGGGGGCAAAGACGCGTCTTTGGAGAAAGCTTTTTATGCCAAAAGCAAAACAGTGGTAGCATTCTGAATTTTTAACGTTTACATGAAGTTTTATACTGAGTGGGCGTTTCTTCAATTTAATATATTCAACTAAGGCGTTCCGCTCTTTAACCAATTAGAAACTCCCGTAGGAACTACAGGAAACTTGAGAAGTCTCCCAATTTACAACAAAGTTCCAAAGGCGTCTGGTTTCTATCGAGAGACAAAGGCGGACCAGTTAATCTTGGACGATACCAGGTACGAATGTCCCCGGCGCCGAGAGTCTTAAGATAAGATTTCGCAGACACCCATAAATCTGACGTCTCTTCCATTATCTCTCCTAACGTTCTCGAAGAGACTTGCATCTGGTAATTTTCAAGAAATGTTATCTTTGCAAACCCCTTTTTTTTGCTTTTGGACACTCAGCCCCCCAAAAGATTAAGTTCTGCCAAAATAATACATAAAATCCACAGGACAAAATAAAGTATAATTCCTGAGCCATTTTCTAATAGTAAAAAAACATTTTCATTCAAACACTTTCCATTTGCTTCTAATATCGTCACAGATAATACAGTTTTCAAATGCATTCATCCTTTAATAGTTTTTAAATGAGATAATACAATCTTCAGTAAACATGGTATTAATACTTAGAAGTTAAATGTTACGGGGTTTCAATCTTCTATTTTGCATTAGTTTTACACCATCGCAGATGCTGGCCTCCAGCAGTTCTCCCCAACTGCCTGCAAGAATGTTAATTTATGTTTCTGTGTTCTGGCCGGGCTGCAAGCGGCCCCATTTAGTGATCTGCATTCTAACCCCTGTCTGTCCGGTTCAAAACAAGAGTATCAAACCTACCCTTTTACACATGCGTAAAATTAACTGCATTAAGCACCAAAATCAATAATTTTCCTCGACAACCACAAAACCAGTGTTGTATAGTAACGAAGTAAAAATACTTCACTACTTTACTTAAGTATATTTTGGAGTACTTCATACTTTCCTCGAGTATGACATTTTTTGATAACTTTCACTTTTACTTCACTACATTTCCGAACTTAATTGCGTACTTTTACTCCGATACATTTTCAATGTGTGGTTTAGTTACTCGTTACAAAAAAGCGAGAGAGAGAAACAAAGTGTTTTGATCCCACCTACTGATTAGCAAGTAGCAAGCAGGCTACCGAACAAAGTCGGTAGCCTATTTGCCTGGGCTTGATCATCACCACCAATAGGATACACCTGTTTCGCTTCTCCCATTAAACACAACGCAAGTCTCTCAGTCAGCGGCGGCCACAGGAGGAGGAGACGGAGACCACAACGACTGCAACTACGTCGGACACGGCTCCAGGGGAACCACCAGCTGGTGATGAGAGCCCCTGGCCTTATTTAAATACAATATACTCTTTCGTGGGTGTTAAAGATTCGTCGTACCGCATGAAGTGTAAGTAAAACACTGTATTTATAAAAGATATCACAGTTTTTCCTACACAATCCTAACAAACGTGTTTAATGTTGAAAAAATAAACGGTTTCTCTTCATAATATTTATTTATTAAACTATTTGTATGATTTGTTCTTTAAATTGCCATTTATATTATTTTTCGGTCTCAGGAAATGATTGAGGGATGAAGAGACTGATGTCTGGTTCTTTAGGTTCTGACAGGTCTGCGGTTCCTCTCCTGATCCATTCTGTTTGATATCAAACAACCCACTGGGTGCCACTGAATATCGCCGACATATTTTTTTAATGCACCTATTAAACATTACTGTAATTGTTTAGCCTGGAATGTGCGTCTTCCCACTCACGTCTGTATTTTTGCCAGAGGTTTAACTTCTTAGAGAGCGGCTGGCAGGAGGGGAAGAGTGCCTAATTAGTGCTGTTCCTCTGTTATTGATCATTTCATACACAAACAGCTGTTAAGTATTTAAAATGCTGACCAGAAAAAAAATTCCCCACATCGTTTTTGCGCCACCTGTAGTGCAGCGCCCCTATGTTGCATACAGTGCATACCCACTTTTTGCGCCACTGTTTGTGTGTGAACTGATTGCGTCGTTTTAGGTGTTGAAACATGATAGCTGAGAGTTATCAGTCGCTATGATCGCTATGGCAACGCTTCTGTGTGTCATGTAGCCGACACAGAGCGAGAAAAATGAATTAGGAGTGGTTTTGAGTTGTTCTTCAATGGTTTTTCTCTCTGCTGTAACACACTGACCTGAATGAATCACAACTTCATCTCTAGGTTTTGTTTTGTTAACTGATTAGTTCTAGTGCAGCTGTGGCCACGGATGGCGATGAAAATAATCGCCTTTTTGCCCTCCAGCATTTTGCACACGCAAAATTTCCAGATGTAAACAATAAGATTTTATTCATTGCAACGTGTCTGCCACTCATAAAAGCTGTCCTCTTTTTTTCTAAAATAGTGTTTTATGCCAAAAGGAAAAAGATTAGTTCCCATTAAATTCATTCTGATGAGGGGAATTTGAGCTGACTTGTATGTCATTAAAAAAACTAAATAATAAAAAAAATATATAACAGAGAAACAGTGAAGAAACTGTGACCATCTTTATTCTCTGAGGAATAATGAAGCACCAAAAGTACTACAAAAGCACTCAGTTACAACTAACCAACACAGAGCCCTCTGCTGCCGATAGTTTCATCTGTTGCTTAGCAACAAGTTAGCGGGCCCTCTGCAAGTTCCTGTTTTTGCTTGGATCAACAGGTAAAGAAGCAGCAGAGCAAGGTAATTATTACAAACACTCACTGCCGTGGTCTCTGATGGAGAAGTTGGAGCTGGGAAGAGCAAGACTGAAAGTGAAGCTAGCTGCTTGATCGTCTTTGTCCGAGGCTCCCAAGATACCAATCACCTAAGAACAGGAAACAAGTAACACAGAGACTGTAGTAAGTTATGTCATACAAAACACCAGATAGAGAACATGAAATTGAGTTAAATGCAAATGTCTGTTTTCTGAAAACCTGAATCTAAACGTAAACAAAAAGTATTTAAAATGTTCTCCTCTCACCGTGTTTCTGACGTCGTTCTCACACACAAAGATATCATTGGCAGTCAGTTCAGGTGGATTGTCATTGACGTCCAGAACCGTTACAAAAATCTCAGCAAATGACGCCAGGCCTAGAGAGGAGAGACATTTCATCAATATCTGGGTGTTTTTGTGGTTTTATGTCAGCAGTCTTTCCATAAACTGCATTTCTGTAATGAACCAGAACATTCTTGCTTAGTTTTCTTCTGGTTTTGCCTTTCCTGTAATTTCTGTTATTTTTTCAACAGTGGCTTCCAGGAGAGCCAGCACACCGAGTAAACTCAGCTTCCTACTGACATGATGCCTCAACCTGTCGCCATAAATTAGGACAGTAAAATGTGGAATAAGTTCTGCCTTATGGGCGACACTTTGAGTCTGTAACCTTTCTACTACTTTCATATATTGGTGCGTACCGAAGCGCAGTGACCCAATATATATGACCCATGCATATACAATATATTTAATCTCAGCAAAGAGGTACATCTGCAATAGATTATGTCACTCAGGCCAAATCTAGCAAACGTAAAGTGAGACACTGCATTTGCTTAGCCACTTTGCTTTGTTAGCCTAGCTTAACAGCTAACTGTGAAAAGGGATTTAACACAAGTTAGAATAACACATCAACTTCAAGCCAAGTTTTATCAATAAAACACAAATGCAGATGAAGGTGAGACGATTGTTAGTTAAACCACTGATGTAGAAACACTTTGGCCTTTTTACTACAATAAAAGAAAACAACACACAATAACAATAAAGCTAACTTAATGCAGTTCTCTGATGTTATGTGCTCTACCATTTCGACTTCATGTCTTGGTTTCACTAATACTGCTACATGGGCTTGTGCAGTTTGTTACACTAGTTTCCATAGTAAGCAGACAATGGAAACAGATACTGTCCTGGAACATTGTCTGTTAAAGCGACCCGTTCTGCACCATCCTGGGCCTGGTTCAGAGGGACATCTGCAGGATAAAGTACTACAGACACAACACGGTCCAACACTGGAGGATAGAAAAATGAGACTGCTTGCCACAAACACAAGACACACTTGTACATCATGGTTGTTGTTACACTGGTGTGACGCAACATTTCACTGCAAAACACAAAGTCGTACATAGTTTTGGTTTAGCTTCTCACGTAAATATCTTTGTACAGTTGAAATGAGACAAAACTAATTTACAAGTGACTTTTCAACAAGTTATAGGAACTTGTTTTAAGTCAACAATTCCTCAATAATGATGAAAGGTGCTTCTACTGGTAGATTATTTCACTTATATCAAGTTTTCTCATAAGTGAAATAACCTGCCAATAGACATGTATGTTTTCATCCATATTGAGGAATTGACTTAAAAGAATCTGCTATATCTTGCTAAATAGTGACTTATGAGTCAGTTTTGTCTCAATTCAACTGTAAAAACATATTTTCCCTAGAGAGTAGAACAGAGATATTTGGTAAGATTTAGTGTTTTTGTAGGTGTTTGCAAAACACATTACAGGTGTTTGCGTTAAACACCTACAATGGGTGAAGGCAGTCTAGACCAATTTCCTCCTGCATACCGAAGCGCAGTGACCCATGCTGAACAGCTCTGTATAGTATATTGGCCTCTGTAATAGTAGCCACTGCTTAGTGATTGAGTAGTCTGTTCATTACAAGGCAGAAATTATGGGCGACACTTTGAGTCTGTAACCGTTTTAGTACTTTCATATATTAGTATGTTTCATTAAGGAAACATCTGCTGCATGTTGCATCTGCAATCTACAAAATTAAGGTAAAAAATGTATTAGGAAGCCTCAGAACATCTAAGTGGAAACAGTCATACTGCCACACTAGTTCATGACAGGAAGGTTTAACTCTAAAAATGTCACGAATTGTGGATGGTTTGACGTGAGCTAGAGACACAGTGAACTCAGATTATTGTTAAAATGGCAATTTTAATGGTGAGAACGAAGAGTACAGAAATCCAGGCAGCACAGGTGAAGGATGAGGCCAGGAACTCACACACTGGAGGACCGCAAAGACATGACACATGACTGCAAAGACAAATGACATAAGACAAGGATCGAACAGAGAGTAGGGGACACAGGTGAAGTTACATACACAGGGAGATAATCAGGGGAAACAAAGGACAGCTGAAAACAATCAAGGGGTAAACACGACAACACAGAGACTCAATTAACTGAAAAAATACACACAAAATCCAAATCCTCACAAAAAAATCAACACACTGTAATGTTTATTCAATGAAAAGCAACTAGAATAGCATCAAGTGTCAGTGACGATATGGTTTCATTTCATACATGAAACCTGATGGAAGTGAAGTCCAATCAAAGAGGTCCAATCAAAGACCGCGGGGCTCTCAGACTCTTAGGAGAAACAATTAAATTTAAAATCATACACTCATTGTATTTTCTTTTGCTGTTTGCAAACTATTTAAAATTCCTGCAGCGGAAGCTACAGGGGATTACATTATTGAACACTTAGCTAAAAAATTAATTGTCACTTACACAACCTCTAAATTTCCACAGAGATCCCAAATCTATTTGAATTTTTCTACTCATAAATATTAGATTTTGTGTTTTAGGCTCAGAGTCATGATCAGAGCTCTTGTTTACTATTTTCTTTAACGGATGGGTCTGGCAGTGATTAGCTGTGATTATAATTAGATATGATCAATTTGCGTCTGTGACGGATCTGATTAAGGTCAAGTGACTTAAAAGTTTTCTATTTGCGCCCTCTGTGTTTGACAGGTATTTTGTATTACCTGCATTTGCAACTTCTTTTGATTTGCTCCTCTACTGATAGTTCTCTTTGCTCGCTCTGTTTTTAAAAATATCTCCAGCACAAGAACAAGTTTTATATATGGAGGACCTAGTCAAAGCTCCGGGGACTGTTGTGACAAGCAGCTGAAATAAATCTCTGGATTTCATTCATTTGCTCATCTAAAAATACAGAAAGCTGTGTGAACAAAAAGACTTGCTAATGTGATTTTCCTGCTTAGTCTCCGATTCCAGAGCGGTGGAAGCAGGTGTTACAGCAACATGTTAAATCTGTGATAAAATCCCCGTTAATGTGTCACAACCTGACTGAAACAAACATACCGTCCGCTTTAAGCCCTTCTTCTGTAACAATTAACATTGTTTAAAGAAATGTATACATGTTCCCATGTTTATTTTGTGAGGACGTGTTGGTTCAGTGTTGATGTATGACGTACCACCGTTCTCCTCTTGTGCCTTAACTTTAAACATGTGTTGCTCCTCCACCTCTCTGTCCAGCCTCCTCATAACCGACAGCTGACCAGTGGTCGGGTCGATCCTAAAGGGTAAGCCCGTTTCCAGGATGGAGTACCTGAAAACAACGAGAGCTAGTGATCAGCAGGACAAGTGGCTGCACAGCTGGACCACAGCTGGAAGGGGAACCATACTCTATGCGCTTCCTGACTCCATCCGGGTCTCTGGCTTGAATTGTCCCCAATATTGTTTTTTCCATCTGCTCCTCTGGAACGCTGAAGTTATAGACGGAGCGAGTGAAAACCGGCGGCTCGTCCACATCCGTCACCTTGATGGTCACCTGCAGCATATTACAGAAGAGAAACGCCTTGATTTGGACATGATCTAAATACTCTACTTCACTTTCACCTCTGCTGCCCTTTTAGGTTCACAGTCTATTTATTTGATAATTTTACAGTCTGAATTCCCTCAAAACATCCCAGTTCAAACCTTTCTAAACTTAAACATCTTGATTTTATGGGACTATTTGTGACACTATCTCCAGCGCTCACACATTAAACTTTCATTTGTTCTTGCTTTGGGCTTTAAGTTTGATTTTCCTTTGTTTTTTGGCATTTAAACTTGATCTTGTTTAATAATCAGAAAAATAAGTGAAATGTCCCATTTTTGCTTTTGAATGAGGTTACATTTGACCCTCATTCGATCACGAGCTCAAAAAATACCTGTAAAAAGATGTTTGTTTCTTTATAACATTCTGACTTTATATGTTTTACATAATAGGATTTGAAAAACAAGAGAGTGGAAATTCAAGCAGGTTTTGACACTCAATGTTTTTTTTTATTTTCCATAATAATGCAATAATCCTGTATTGTGCAAAAATCTTTGTTTGACATTTGCTTCAAAATGAGAGGAAATTTAGATTTGGTTTAAGACTTTTGCACAGAAAGGTCTGCATCTAACTCTGTTTTCTGTGGCTGTATTTTGTGCTTGCATACAGTATCAATGTGTCTTCATTTCTAATACAGGGTGTTTGTGTTTTTTGTTGAATATTAACAAAATACAGAATTAAAGTTAGTGAGATCCAATCTCTAAATCAGAAATGTAAAACTTTCCATTTACTTTCAGCTCTGCTTATGCTAATTGATGAGGGGCTTACCTGTGCCGTTGTATTTGCGACATTGAGGTTTTCTGCTGGAGAAAATTGTAGCCGTTCATCCACCCTGACAGTGAAGGTGTAGTTATTCTGCGTCTCGTAGTCTAAAGCCTGCAGAGAGGAATGGAGGTGAGTGAGCCGCTGCTATTTTAAACGTCCTGATATCATGTCATTTGCACATTTGACGCCAATCTGCTCTAAAGCTGGATTCATCCTCCAGAGAGCATGTGAAAACATGAATGTTCTTGTTTTTGCTGAGCAGGAGCACATTTGCACCTCCATTTATTTGAACGGGAACGGCTGAGAACTTCAGGTGTGAAAAGGTTGCAAACGTAAAACAACCCAGGAGAATCAATCATTTACAAAACTTCAGCTAAAGCTTTTTCAAATATCCTGGTGGATTCCTCCTCCAGAATCAGAACTATAGTAGAAGTCATCAGAGTTTCCCCTAACTTTGAGCATCTTTTTCATTTATGAGACAATGTTCTCAGCAGAGTTCTAAAATAGAATTTGAAAAAAACACTGACATCATTCCAGGATGTTGGGTCACATTTTTAGAGTTTTAGTTTACAGCTGAGAAGTTGCTTCACACTTAAATATTAAAAGTATATATAATACTTTTAATGTTAGGGTTACATCTGTTTACATGTTAAACTACTACAGGGGCCAAACAGATGTTTCTGTCAGGATCTGTGTTTTTCTGTGTATTTTATTTCAAGTTTTCTGTGTTTCTGAGTCTCCGTGTTGTCCTGTCTCCCCTCGATTATTCCCAGGTGTGTCTTGTTCCCTGATTACCTCCTGTGTATTTAATGTCACTTCTGTCTCTGTGTCTTTGTCGGGTCCTTGTCTTATGCACCAGTCTGTTTGATGTCCCTTCGTTTAGCCTGTTGCTACGTTGAGCCCTGGCTTCCGCTCAGTCGTGCTGCCTGGTTTTGTGGATTGTTTTGGATTTGTTTATACCTCATTCTCATCATTAAAACCATCTTTTGTCATCTCATCCTGGTTCCACCGTGTTCTGCCTCACCACTTCACACCGCACCTCATGGCAGTTTCATAAATGTCATTAGATTAATATGTTAGATGACTTAAAGATCCATGTCTAGACACCTGCAGAGTTAGCCTTCTACTGCTTAGCACAACCAACGTCTTAATGTTGAGATGGAGAAAAATTAAATATTTGTTTTGCATAAAAATTACAAGCAGTCTAGGCCTTTCAGTTGTTGAACACCACTGCTGGTGTGGCCAGCGATGGTATCAGCCTGGCCACACCCATGAAAACTTTCCAGCTGAGCCGTACTTAATATCCTATTGGCTGACAGCTGAGTCAGCCAATCATCTTTGATTTTCTTTCCTTTTTTTTGGTTTTGATTGGATGTTTCCACAAAAATGGAAATAAGTAAGACTGTAGTTAGCTTCTGCAGTAGTGCTAACATGGTTTCCATTGAGTGTATTGATTCATATTAAGGTATGTTATCTATTAATGTATTAACATAGATATTGTTACAGAGCTATTTCAGCCATTCACAGGAAAATGTGGTGCCTAACCCCTGAAAATACGAGACTCAATGTGTGTAGACACTGTTTTAGTCAGTGATGCTAGCTATGCTAACAGTGCTATTCACAAATAAAAGCTGCTCAGTCATTTGGTCAATTCACTAAATATAATTGCAATGTAAATGATGTGTCAAAAGATCATTGTGACTTAAACATTTGAGTATTAAAGTCAATAAAAGTGAGCATGTGAGGAACACTGAAGCAGTTTAACTGAGTTAGCGTATACAACACAGACAATAAAATAAATACATTTGTGAATGTAAAACCATTCTAGAACAAAATATATCAGTAACAGCAGATATGTAAGTTCAGATTAAAAGACAGGTCTATTCTATGTGAACTTTTTTTAAGGTTAGACTTTTATTGCTTTATTTTTTCAACATGAAGCTACAAAATTATTTTGTTTCATCATAGCATCAACTTTGAATCTTTCCAAGGTTGCTAAAGACACAGCTTGACTTCAAGCTTTGGTACTACACACACTTTCTCACTTCCTAAAATGTTACATTCTAACCTCAATAGTGACAGCAACTTATTTTTCTTACTTGAAACATCAGAATAATTTTCTTTTTAAATATGTCACTGTTTCCCCACAAGAATTTTGAACTTAAAAGATAAAAACCAACATGTTCCTCCTTTGTGATTGTATTCCTAATCAAATAAGTTTTGCTTTACTCTGATTTTTATTTATCTTGAGCAAACTCTGCAATGAGAAGCCATTATTATCCTGTTTGTTATTTTCTTTCTGCTGTGTTACAACATCAAATTTTCATCTGCAAACAGGACAACACAGGTAGAAGGGAATATTCTGTTAACAGGATTATCCACAGTCGTAACGCTGCTCAGTCGAAGGCTATCAAAAGGCATTAGCAAACAGCTTAGCAGGAATGAAGAAGCCTTGGCGGCGGCGGCAGTGTGGACAAGAGCTGGGTTTATTTTGTGAATGCCGACGGTGAAGAAGATGAAGAGTAGCTGCAGAGCTGAGGGGCGAGTGAACAGATCAGAGCGCAATTTGGTGCCAGGCCAGCAAGGGAGCCAGTTATGACCCTGCTTATTATACAATAGTGCATCTTCAACTCTCTGAAGCCCTAAATACTTTATTCTGACAAATAAACCTCCAGAAATTCCTGCAGGGATAAATATCTTCTCCAACCAGAAGGAGGCGGCTCTAACACTGTGTTGTGTATTACTGCAAAAAAACGTCTCATGTTAGACGCAGGTTAGCATTTTACGCTGTCATTATTTGACAGTAGATGTAAGGAAGCGTGATCAAAAAAAAAAACACAATAAGGATGTCGGTGCATGGGTGTATGAGAATTTAAGAAAATCCTGTCAGGGCTCACTGCTATCATGCTTCTGCTCGACTCCTTCGTGTTTGTAATGTTTTGTGATTACAGAATGTATTTTTACTCTCGGGTTTTAATGTTCCTGCAAGAGTTTTCTATCAGTTCCTAGGCCTCCAACATTTCAACACCAGAGTGTTACAAATTCTCTGCGGTTTTCAATTATTTCATGGAGTAAGTTTAGAAGAAACTCATCCACATTTTGGATATGCAGCTGGAGGAAACAATTCATGTGAAACACACAGGCAGAGATGTTTTCTGTTTCTTCTCTTGGACATGTTTAAATCCATCTTGCTTGCATTTTGTTGCAACAGACAATATATTTCTGTAAGGTTTATTCGCCTTAAACACTTAAGTGTATCATCAGCTATGTGCGTATTTCACATTATACCAGTGGCCCCCCAAAGTGTGGGGCGTGCCCCCTGGGGGAGCGCCGTGCCATTACAGGAGGGGTGCGGGAAGCGGTATGGATGAAAAAAAAAACAGTTACACAAAAGTGTTTCACTGTAAAGATGGTTTGTAGTTTGTTTTGTTGCAACCTGAAGCGTGAAATAAACTTCAGTGGAGTTTGAAAACAAAATATGTATATAGGTTTATGTCTGGTTGAACCCCTTCATTGGGTGAAAGCCCAGACTGAGCACTGAAGTTAGATGACAATCTTTTCATAGTAAGGCAATGGTCAGGCTAATCCAGAACATTTCCAAACTAAAATTCCTCATTAACCAAGAATCTGAATGAATTGAAGCCTAAAGATTTAAAATCTGTTACACCACATTAACAGTGAATTAAAAACAAGACTGCTTTGAGACATTATCTGATCAGTTTCTCCCCTCCAACCCTCCTACCTGTTTGAGCACCAGTATGCAGTCGTTATCCTTACTGGGTTTGGAGCTGAATACATTCCCATTGCCACTTGGAATAGAAAAGATGGGCTGCTTGTTCTCGTCCTCGTCTAAGTCTGTTAACTCCAGCACGGCAATCTTCTCGTTAACTTTAAGGTTTTCTGGGACACTTATTTCATATTTTCCTTACGACAGAAAGCAAACAGAAAAATAACGCATTATATATATATACTGTACATACATACATATATACTGTATATATAATTATATATACTGACATTATTTATGTAGATATGGGAGAGTTGCATGTATTGGTTCTGTGAATTTCTTAAAGCAATTATATATATATATATATATGTTTGTTAAAGAGTTAGCTGACTGTTGCTTACTTTTGGTAAAAGATGCTATGTTGTCATTGGCGTCAGTGATGGTGATGGCCACTGAGGTGGTGGCAATGCAGCCAGACTCCCTTCCTTTCATGTCCTGAGCCCGGACCACCACCATATACTGACTCTTTGTCTCCCGGTCCAGGCTGCTTACCTTGGAGGTGATCACACCTGCCAAGACACAGACGAGGTGTTATCTTTGATGTCAGCTCTGACTCATGTTCAAGCACAAATAGTCTTACAGCTGTTAAAAAATAATAATAAAAAAATTGCAGGGTGAAAATGTTATAATGCTGCAGGGTGCCTACCTGTTTCATAGTTGATTTCAAATAAACCAGAAGTCCGGCCATTGGGCAGAGTGTACCTGACTTGTCCGTTGTCCGTGTTTGGGTCGTCTGCATCGGTCGCCTTCACTTGAACCACTGTATCCTCTAGAGGAGAGGAAGTGTAGTGATTTACACAATAATGCAGCAGATAATTGAATATTTCAGCAAAATCTTTCACATGCAGATAGATACAAGAACCTAACTCAGCCCAGACGTTAAGGTCTCCAACCCCCCCCCCCCCAAAAAAAACGATAGCCGCTGAAAAATTTAAGATGGCTGCCGTGGTCTTAAAAGAAAATAATTTTTTATTTTGAATTTGCAGATATTTATCAAAAATGAATATTTTCAGTGTCATATCATACATACCGGTAATTTAAATATTACATCTACTGACTATTGTTAGTGCAAAAACAAAATTTCCTTAACATTGGAAATGAAATTAATGTGTTTGGGGTCAAACCATGGCCTACATATGTTGAATCATAGAAATTATACGTTTTTCCCCAATTTTCCGTTTTCTTTTCCTGGTGGATATATTACAAAATGGTCACCATGGTTGTCGTGGAAAATATATATTTGCACTAAAATTGGCAGTAGTCATTGCCAGTGGTGGGCACAGCAAACCAAAAAGTTACATTCATTAGCCACTAATTCACTAGACTAGAATCTCAACTCTGCTCATGCTAAATTGCTAAACATATACTAAATTAACAGAAACTAATAATAAACTCCTAAACATGTAAAAAAATAAGAAACTTATGCTAAACTGTTAAATGCAATTTAAAAATAGCAAAAACTAACACTCAACTGCTAAACATAAAAAAAGCTATGTAGCGGTAGAAGATTAGTACCACTACAAAAAAAAACAGATTTTTTCCCCTTAGAGTTCTAGGGGAATTCTAACACTAACACTTGTGTTTAGCTAACACTAAACACAAAAACACTGGTGGAAGCTAACTAAACCACAAAACACATTTTAAAAATGAATAGAAGAAAACACTAACCATTAAAACTGCATAATCGATGTGTGACAAACTCGGAGTTACAATCTTTACCTCCTTCCAGTTGACAACACTTGTGTTATTCTCATCTGCAAAGTCCTCAGTTTGAGTTTTGGTGTCTGATTTAGTAGTAAAATATTATTAATTTAAAGTTCATGGATAGGATGAAGTTATTAAAATTGGTGACATTATGTGGCAATAATTGGTGTAAAAGGTTCAAAAACGGCAGCCATGTTGAAAATGGCTGACATGCTGAAATGTGGCTAATGGGACATATGGAAAACATACAAGCTCAGAGCTGAGCATATCCACACATGAACAATTTTACAGTAATATGCTGCACTATAATTGACAGCAATCACTTTAATATCTTTGAATATTGTATTATATTTGTATTTGTATTCAGCTCTCTTAATTTTTATACTTTTCGATGAAAGCCTTTGCAGCTCAAAGTCATCAGAAATGACCTGCTGGGCCCTCGGCTATCATTGATTGAACCACAAGCAGAATATGGCCCAGTCAAAGTCTAGACCAAAATCCATACCAGAATCTATAGCACCAATCTTTTAATACTTGCAGTTGCAGTTGTAGCAAAGTACGTTGAACAGAGATCAGAATGCCAATGTGTAGTATACTTTTTACATTTATATTTGTACATAAATTAAAAAAATCAAATTCTTTCCTTAGACGTTGCAATCAAGGGCTGTCTTGTGTTGAACTATCCAGTAAAATCCCCAAAAATTCATCAAATAAAGGATGTTATTTTTTTAGGCTCTGACATGGGAAACACAGGTATTCTGTTTTGGCTGTATGAATTAAGTGAAGAATATTAACTCAATCAGGCTACTGTCTATTCAAGATCTGTAAAACCAAATACATTATGTATCAAAGTGATTCATTTCTGTACTTCCTCTGCTTGTGGTCCAACATACTTGTTCTCTCCATGACGGATCCTTTGTACTCTTCTTGAAAAACTGGGCAGTTATCGTTGATATCGTTCACTTCAATAGCAAATTCCCCAGCGTCCTCTATCAACAGGCCGTTTCCATCGTACATCCTGGCCGTCAGATGATACAAGGCCTTCTTCTCTCTGTCCAGACGCTCCTTGACATACAGGTTTCCTTTGTTGTCCACAATGAAGGTTTGGTTCACTCCTTCACCTTCTATTGCAAACGTCCTCACTGCCACTTTTCGGTCTGACCGGAGCTATAAAAGAACAAGGACAATACGACGTTCATAACACATACCAAGATATTCTAGATATTTATTAAAAAACTAGAACTCAATGCCCTATATTGTTGTATGGCATAAGACAAAACAAAAACACAAATGTTTCTGCTTTAAGTAAGAAAACAGTGCACATAAACAAAAATATAGTCCCAAAAGTTATAAAAATCCTAGATTAGAGAGGTATAAACCATACCTGTCCTATCTTGTAAGGGATGGGTTCCTCTCTCTCTTCTGTCACAGAAATGGTATTCCACAACCAATCCCTCTTCCGTCTGACCAGCACCGGATGGGACTCTTTCTTCACAATGTCAACCGAGTCTGGTCTTTCTGGTACCATCCCAGGAAGACCAGTGTCTGGAGCGACGATGACAAAGAATTGGAGCGCCAAAGTGAGAAGGAGTCCTGTCTGCACCTGGAGCCACGCCATTGTCTAAAAACACATCAAGACAGGATCAGGAGCAGGGAGATGAGAGAATGGGGTGATGAAAGGAAAGGATGAGTAAAGGAAGAGGCAAGGCAGTAATGAGGGATGGAGAGAGGAAAATAGAGAAGAAAGGAAGAGTGGAGATCAAATTAAAACCACTTATCAGCTGTGGACAGATCCCTTCACTGTGCCTGGGCGAGAATTAGAGGCAAGGCCAAGGACTCATTGTCCCATTACGGTCTATGGCTGAGCTCGAGGTCTAGCTATCATTTAGGTCCAGGGCTCTTAAATCTTTGCAGCTTGGGACTCACATGAAACATTTAGCCTCTCACCAAGAGAGCTGTACTGAAAGCTTTTCACCAGAGTGGTCATTTGGGGATCCATTAAACATAGGCCTGTGACCTAAATTAGGTCCTGACATATTGGCTTTAGTGAGAAAGAGAGACTGGCAGACATGGAGAGATGACATTAAAGAACACTTTGGACGCCTGTTTTAATCAGTCATTGAAATTTTGAGTTTGTGACAACTGTTTTTAATACAGCAAAAATAATTCAGGGTTTCCTCCAGTGTATTATAAGCCTGGCAGGGCACAGGGTTTACCTGTGAATCGCCAGGTTAAGCATCGCTTATTTATTTAAGTTTTTTCTTTTAATGTTTGCATTTTTAAGACTTTATAGTTGGTGTTCAGGTATTAATCTTCCAATCTTTCAATAGCAAGTGATATTTTCAAATTTCCTGTCAACTTTAAACGTTTTTTAACTGGAAAAATAGGACAGGCCGCTGGATGTATGACTGCCCTGGCACCCAACCACTGGGTTGGGTGCCAGGGCAAGTTTTCTGGAGGAAACTTTGTAATTGATTTGTAATGTAAGGGATTTGAGACTAATGGTTTCCATTTAAAAGATGGATTATTTTGGTATATTGATTTGTTTTAATATATAGATTATAGTAATTTGTGTTTTTAGCATAAGATTATTTGGGAGATTGCGTTATGTCAGACGCACAAACAGCCACAATCTGGCTGATTGACTCTAACATTTTCCCTGATAAAGCTCTATGTTGAGAATTCAATCTCAAAGTAGCACAAGTCTAAAAGAAGCAAAATTTTTATCATGATACTCTGTGATTTATGAAATTTCTGTGTATCATTCAGTTCCACCTTTGTATTCACATGTATAACTAAACTTCATCTAATAAGTTCTTCAAAAATGTCAACCGATTCATCTAATCTCTTCCACAAGTCTGAGATGGTAAGGAGGGAAATTCAGACATACTTCTGGACAATGACAGCATCCAGTTAATTCTGGAAAATTTCAAGTTTTTTCCAAAGCCACAAGGGAAATCTATACATCCAGTGTGTTCTGGGTCTCTTCCCTGTAGGATGTGCCCTATCAATACATAGGAGCAGTGAATAGTTCATGTGTATTGGGATCAACACTGTGAAATCCACAGTTTTTAGCTGTGTCAGGACAGGGTGCATTACTTTTGTCCTGATGTTATCATCTCCTTGTATAGCTATTTGTTTTTAGAGACTTGCTAGTTTTACGCACTCAGTCAAATTGATTGTGTCTCTTTAAACCATCCATCCATCCATCTTTTAACACCCTTGTCCCTAGTGGGGTCGGGAGGTGCTGGTGCCTATCTCCAGCTAAAGTTCCGGGCGAGAGGCGGGGTCACCCTGGACAGGTCGCCAGTCTGTCACAATCTCTTTATATTATTAAAACAAAAAGCAGATATGAAACACTGTGATGTAGAGATTATGATGACTTCCAAAGTTTAACAACATTATAGCAAAATGTTTCTGAATATGTTCAGTCATACCCTGACATATTGAAAAAAAAAAACTAACACAATGGTTCCTAAATTATTATAGTTAAACTTTCAAACATTTTAGACGCCTTTGCAAATTCTTGGCATCACCATATTTAAAGGTTTTGTTATAACAGATGTTTTGGTAAACTGTAACACACTTTAGAGGATTAGAAACTTTGATTAACCTGATTTATTCTGATTGAAACAAAATTAAATTATTGAATAATGATATTGAATTAATTTGAGTCCCTTTTGAGTTCATGGATTTTGACTGGTTACATGTGTCTTGCATAATTTTTTTTCTGCCTCCAAGCTTTTTAGTTTAATTAAACTTAAATAAATGTATACAAAATACCAGCAGCTGTGAGTGGAGTTGCTTTTTTGCAGTGTGCTTATGTTACCATGTCTGTTTACTTCGTCGTTCTCGTGTCTACCCCCCCAACAGGCTCTATCTAATAAAGCAGAAATGCCAGGGAAATAATCTTCAAAACACTTTAGCCTTTCTGCTCTGAACTGCAGCTGATTTGTCAGCGCAGCCCAGTCCCATCCCAGTGGACGGATTAGAGCATCTTATTGTCTCGCAGCCATTAGCAGCAGGGAGGGAGAAAGAGAGATTATGGTGAAGGGATTATTCTGGCGCAGTTCTTCTCTCTCTAATGACCTAATCTGGTATTCTGCTGACCTCCCCTCACCTCTTCACACAGCTCTGCAGAATTAAGCACTAACAAAGATTCAGCAGTGTTTTGTGGCCTTTGCCTGACTTCCTTTTGTTTACTTTTTATACTGTTTTCTTTGTTTGGGATTCCATTAACTGAATGGCATTGTATTGTCCTTTGTTGCACTTCACTGCAAACTACAAAATGCAGGAGCTGATTGTGAACCCTTATGTTTTTATGATTTTATTCCAGTATAGCTCCAACATATACTGAAAGTCAAAGCAAGCAGGGTTTTGAAAGATTTTTTCATGTTTTTTTTAATTTGGACTTTGTCTGCTTTTCACTAAATTTCCATCCACCTTTTGAACCAGATTGATTATAAATGATGAAAATTGACAAGCTGATTACACTATCAGTATGTACAATAAGCAGTATCTAAAATGTCATGCCCTGAAGAAATCACAATTAAAGAGATTGATCATCCCTCACTTCATCATCTCCTCTATGTCTAGTTTTATGCCAATAATTCAGAAGCAATGGACCTGAAGATGCTGAATATGATGTCTTTGTCAAACTGTGTTGTGTTTAGGAATTTCATACAAAAAAGGTGGAAAAAGTACAGATTTATTCCTCTGGCACAAGAAAAAAAAAGAATTTAGTTTTAAATGGCTTTTCCCGGTTTACTGAATACAAAATATCATCTCGTTACCTTCCCAAAATAATACCCTAAATCATTCTTTTGCCAAAAGGTGAGGTAGGCAAAAACAGACTTTTGGCAAAAAAAAAAAAATTATAATAATAAAAAAGACTGGCCATTAGGCAACAGTATTTCATAATGACTGAATGAAAGTCACCTATATATGGTCATCTGTATGGTCATTGTGAACTGGGGATGTTGCCCCATCAGAACGATAAAACTGTTGTTTCAGAGCAGACATGTTCCAGATAAGGAACTGTGCGTCTCCTTCCTTTCATCATGTTCTGAACAAATAAGGTAATCAGACTCTGTTTTGAGCATGCTGGATTTTTAACACCCAGTCATCCTTGGATAACTTTCTAAAGAGAACAGAAAGTTGAAAGATCTACAGGCATTACTATTTTAAAAGAAAGCCTTTAATTTTCGTGAAACTGAATAAAGTTTTGATTTAAGCTAAATATGTTTAGTCTAATTTATTGTTGTAAAGCAGCTCTTTGTCTTTTCTTAATAAAAAAAACACCATTATGTACATTTAAAAAAGCCATCCTACTCTTTGATTGATACAACTATTAATGCCATATTAAGAAAAACAAAATTATGAGAATAAAATAAAAATAATGAGAATAAAATTGTAGTAATAATAATAGAAGTCATGATATTCTGGCAATAAAGTTGCAATATTATGACTTTATTCTCATATTATTTTGACTTTATTCTGGTAAATGTATTTTTATTTTCTTATCGTGGCCCTAACACTCCTTTGTAGAATTGTATGATATTTCTATTCTAATAACTGCACAGTATTTTTCTGTTATGCACAACCATCACTAGGGTTTACAGAGAATGGTTAGAAAAAAATAAAATATCCAGTGAGCGGCAGTTCTGTGGACACAAATGCCTTGTTGATGCCAGAGGTTCAAGCTGATAAAACGGCAACAGTAACTCAATTAACCACTTGTTACAACCAATGTATGCAGAAGAGCATCTCTAAACGCACAACAGATCAAACCTTGAGACTGATGGGCTACAGCAGCAGAAGACCACACCGGGTACCACTCCTGCCAGCTAAGAACAGGAAACTGAGGCTACAATTCACAAAGGCTCAAATGGACAATAGAAGATTGGAAAAACATTGCCTGGTCTGATTGAGTCTCGATTTCTGCTGAGACATCCGGACAGTGGGGTCAGAATTTGGTTTCAACAACATGAAAGCATGAATCCATCCTGCCTTGTATCAACGGTTCAGACTGGTGGTGGTGGTGATGGTGTGGGGGATATAACCGATGTGGATAAAAGGCAAACAACATCCGTGTTGTTGCTTCTAGAACTGAAATCATTAATAGGCATTATATCCATTCCTTGGCGACTTCTAATAATTGACAGGTTTTTTTTTAGAAACCTGAGTAGTGTAAAACATTTTTGTTCATTTGATGCATTGAGTCATGGTATTAATAATCTTAGTTTCTTAACTGATAATTCATTGTTTGTGGCTAACTTACAGCATCAACCATTTGACAATTTTCAGCTGATTTATGTCAAACTACATCTTTCATTAACCACTTTATAACAAAATAGGTCAAATGGACAGTTTCAAAACTTTTATCATATTTGCAAAACATAAAATCTGAAGCCGTTTTCTTCCGTTTACTTCTCAGAGGCCTGAGGCCTTTTCCCTGCATGGGCATTTTTAAAAACACTACTTCCTTCTCTTTTAAGAGTCAGTGTCCACTCTTCGTCCATTATAGGCACTAGGAAGTGTAAACACTGTACCTTCTGGGAAATACCACTGGTCTGGTCATTTCTGGTCATTAGTGAGCTAACGCCCTTCCTGCATTCAGAGCTTCTATTGCTTCACACTGGCTTTCTCTACATGTCGTGTGATATGGACTCTTTCCACCACTTTGATTTTTTGCTGTTTTTAATGTGGTTTTTGTCCCAGGTTGGGCACTTCTGTCAGCCCTCCCATAATTTCCAGCTTTAAACTTGTTGAATTTTTCAAACTGAAAGGTGTATTTTCTATTTCTGTCTTCTCTCAATCATTCCCTTTCTAACCTCTACCTCTTCACATCGCTCATTTAGCACCTTGTTCACACTTTCCGCTGCATCTTGAAAGCAGATTTAGCGGGTCAGCGTGAAGGATAAACACACCACCACTTTCACCTTGACAGACTCTGAATTCCAGCCCACGTTAAAACTTTCACTGCCCATAAAAATGAGTAAATTCTGTGAAAAATACAAGAATTGTAAAGAAAAAAAAAAGGTTTAAATTTGACTTATTTTTTTTTAACATTTTTAAACTGTGATGTTCAGGACCAAAAAGTTAGTTATTAAAAGAATTTTTAATCAAAGCATCTCTTAGATTTATGCAGAATAAACAACACCCTGAAATATCTGTAACTGTATCTGTACGTTGTCTGCGGTGGAGGTGTGGGAAGAGGCAGACACTGGAGATATAGCCGTCATTCTCAGTGAGGCTGTGTGACTGACAGGTCTGACCCAGTTTTCCAGTGGAACCACAGGCTAAACCAAACAAACTTCACATGGCCTTCAGCAACTGGTGACATTATGAAGTCTTAACGTTTAACTTGTGCTATCGTTTCTGTTTTAATGATGGCAATATGTTTGATTTCACGTGAAACATGATTTTTCACGTGATGTTCTTACACGTGAAGAAACGTGTAAGAACAACATCGGCCATTCCTTTTGTTTATTCTCAACTGGATTAATGTTTTTTTTTGTCTTGCTCTTTGAAAAGAGAAACTTATGTATGTTCGGCCTTTATAAATCTTCATAAAGTTAGTCTTTGTCCACACTGATGTAGGCCTATTTCTGAAGAATTGCAACAGTTCTTGTTTGACTTAAGATGATGTAATCACTGTCAGTTCTTTCTTCTGTTTGTCTAATTTGAGTACAAATAAAGACTGTTGGTGTGATTTTTACATCAAAAGACTGACAGATTGTACTTTGAATGCAAAAAGCTTGCTGACAAACATGGCAAAGCTTTTTACACAACTGCTCAAAGAAGCAGCTTAAGGTACTAAATGAAAGTTTTCTTGAGGTTGTTTGTGGGCTATAAGCAGTTAATATCTATCTTACTGTAAATAACCTTTAATGGTATCTCTATTCAATATAAATTCAGATTGGTGCTGGCAGCTAAAGTTAAAGCCTAGTCCAGAAGGGGCTAAAATCAAAACGGACTTCTACCAACATCAAACAAATTAAAATTTAAAAATATCAGAGTAGCTTATTCAATCGATGGTTTATGACCTTTTAAACCGTCATCACAATTGCATCCGATGGTTGTTTACACCAGTAGAAGAGGCGGTGTACCACCAGTAACCTTCCTGTTCGAAGCATGATCTGACTGTGGAAATGTAAAGCATTTCTGGTGTCAGAGATGCTGGACTGAATCAGAGCAACAAAAACCGCTATTAGCGATATAAAGCGATTAAGTATTTCTTTACATTTTTGCATTTGTACTTTAAAAGATGATGTTCAGTCAATGTTGTAGAATTCGTGAAGTGCCACTGATTTCATGAGAATAAAAAAGATAAAGAGTTTAACCGTTTACATATGAAACTTCAAGGAAGTTAAAGTGATGTAGCTTCTTATTGAAATTCCAATTTCAGGTGATGTTTTTGCTTTGTGGACTTATAACTGGGAAAATCCAACTTTTGGCAACAACTGGAACATACCAACCTTGTGTTTAAGTAAATGTAAAATTCTTACATCACCTGACTTTAACCATCTATTCATCCATTTTCTGTACACCCTTGTCCCTATTGGGGACAAGGGTGTACAGAAACCCTTTCGTGAATGTTTGGGCTAGAGGCGGGGTTCACCCTGGACAGGTCGCTAGTCTGTTGCAGCCCTGACTTTAGCCACTAAAACAAATTTCACATTGATTTACTTTTATGTAAAGCTTTACACATTCTTTTTTTTCCAGTAGTAAGAACCACAAAAATAGCAAAACTAACTGGTTTTCTGAAATGTAACTGGAGCATTTAAATGTGACACCATTTCCTGTGACTTCAGGGACAAATGAAATGCAGCGTGTCGCAGACCAGAAACACTCTACGTGTTCTCCTCGGTGTATTCTTAGTGCATGCCAAATTTAGATCGAGCTTTCCAGCACTCCATCCATGATGTCTGTAGTTTTCAAAGGGTTGAAAATTTGTACTCGTAAATTGTTGCATAACTGTAACTGTGTAGCTTGTAATCATATCTCAAACTTCTCACAGATAAAACCTCTGATTTCACATGTATGTTTGATTTGAAAAGCAAGGAACAAATACAAATCCTAAATATATGCAGGTTTATTGTGAAATTTACAAATTCAGACTTGTAAGCATACATTTTTCAGCTTAGCACATACAACACCTTCTAAAACTATTTTCAATTATTTTTTTCATAAAATAATCCTTTGTTGCTGTAACTAGCAGTTGGATGTTTCTGAGATGGCCCTGCCCCTTCCTAGACAAAAGCTGATTCTTACCAACTGATGTCATCAACAGAGGGACGTACTGCAGATAAAATATTAACAGCTTTTAATTTTAAAAAGCGATTTTAATAAAAGCTTCAAAAATCCCAAACTATCCCGGTGAAGACAGCTCTGGACAAAAACATGTAACCATGGTAACAATTTTAGTTTCTCTGATTTTTAAAAATGATTCCCAACAAAAATGTCAAGAACTTATTTGCAGAGAAAAACAATACTGGTTTTCTTACCAAACACAAGAATTATATGATAATAATTGTTAAACAACACAGTACTTATATTAGTTTAGAAATTGCCTTTCATTGTGCTGCTGAGTTCAGCTGATCACCAAGACCTCAAGATAATGCCTCCTTTGGTCAAATTCAACATACAGTACATTCTAATGTAGATATATCTACAATGATCTCAAAATATCTTAAAAGTTGATGCTTACAAAAAAGGCATACTTTATCTTAATGTTTGAGAAAGCATTTCTTTGAACACCACTGATTTTTTCCCTCTTTGGGTTTATTTATGTGTCAGTGTTGGTGTTAGCGTGTGTCTGTCACTGAGAGTAGAACAGGTTGAATCACTTCTAACAATCTGTCTGCCAGCAAGTGATAGCGACACACAAACACAGACGCTGCAAGTCAAATCAGGCTAATTAGACTTTCACTCTGTCCTGAAGGATGTCTGCCAACTCCAAAACCGACGCTAATTATGCCATCTCTGCCCATCTTTTATTCCTCAAAAATCCATACCCTACAGCTTAAATCAATGCATTACAAGAAAAAAGTGCTGTAAACAATTCTTAGCATTAAACAGATGTTGAAACATGACCTTTAAGTTTCATTTAAAGCCTTTCAAAGCCAAAATCAAAATATGGAACCCTTCAAAATTCTTCCTTTTTTACTTAAAACCTTACTGAGTCCTTTCTGTATTAATGGAAGTGGAAACCAATTTGCCAAACAATAAATAAATATTGTATAACAGGCCAGAGTTTAGTATGCTATGAAAAAAAGAAGGGGAAATGCAGGTCAGTCACTGAGAATAAACCTTAACTGGGTCTTTCAGCAGTAATCAGTGACTTGAGCTGAACTAACAGCACCACAGCTGGACAGCTTGTCAACCTCACTGACATATATCTGAATGAATTAACGGCTGTAATCATGAATCTTGGGTATGTGTGCGAGTTGAGTGAGCACACGTGTGTGTGGGCGTGCGCGCATGTATGTGAAGTCTCCCAGATGGCACCCAAAGGATTTTCCCTGATAGTTTGCTCTTCAGGAATTAAACCACCATGTTTAGTTGGCAGCGGCAGCTTTCCATGTAACAACTAAATCAAATCACTTCTGTCGCCCTCTGGAGAAAATCCACCACAGAGGAGTGAAGATTACCACAGACAAAAACAACAACAACAAAAAAAGTGAGGTAATTTCTGAAACCTGTGCTAAAATCTGTGTTGGAGGCGTTATTTCTCCTTCCGCTCTGCCAAGAAACCACAAAGCTAATAAATTAGGACTCCACTGCATATCAGGGAGTGCTTCATCTGACAAAATGACACCACTCAGAAGACAAGATCGTCTCCAATTGTTAAATATTAGATGCGTGTCATCAATACTTCATAGGTGAAGCCAACTTGAGCTCTCGACAGCCGCGACAAATAGGTTTCCTCGCAAAATGTAGGAACTCTTCAAAAGCGAGCAGCCGAGGTCCCTCCTTGTGGATTTAGTTAAATTTCTTCCTGCTGTGTCTACAAATCAGCCCATTTCATTTTAATGGGCCTCGGCCGTCCGTCTCCAGGAATGACAGTCCATCCCTGGGGATGGCACAATTACTGCATTCAAATCCACACCAAGCTGTCCAAGGCCATTGCCGTAACATATGTGACGAGTGACAGGTGCTGACAACCTGTCTGGGAAGGGGTTATCACTGTCAGCTACAGTTATTTTGGTGCCTTCTCTGAGACGATTTTTCCCCACTATTCATCAGCATTTCGCCCCGGAGTGCATGAGAAAGTGGCCTGGAGCATTTTCAAGGGATCTGGGTTACATTTTTCTGGCGTCTCTGCAGTACGTCGCTCTTCAGTCAGAAGTAAAATGTATATTCACAGGCCCATTTGCTGAACAGGGATGCTCTGGTTGGAACACTTTATCATGCCCACAGAGAACTCCTAATTTACCTTCATAATTGAGATGGAAAAAATTAACTGACCTGGTTTGACTCTTGTCTTGGTGAAGCCCAAATCCTCTAGCGATTGCGTACTTGATCGATGATGCTGAAAGTCTGCTTTAACTCTAGAAACAGGTGTTTTCATCAATGTAAGAGATTTCAGCTGAAGTAGCTATTTCCTCCAAAGCCTTTGACTGAACCTTTTCCGGGAATCAGAAAGTCTGTTGAAGTCTCTTCAACAAGTATCGCAAAGATATAATTCCAAGGACACTTCCAAAGTCAGATCCCAGAATATTTAAGAATTAGATTATTGAAGAACCTCGGCTTTTGCTAAGACTTTGGGCTTTAAGCTTACAAGTAAGAAAAAAAGTCCAAGTCACTCCAAATCGGGAACCTGTGGGTCTGTCTTCTGGGTTCAGACCGATCAGAACCGCTGCTGGTCAGATTTTGATCTGGTATTTCTTCAACCGGATGACGTCTGACTCGGCTAAACAGAAACTCCAGGTTCTGATGTTTTTTAGAAAAAAGTCAGATTTCTAGTTTTTTGGTGTTTTATCACCAAAATGTCTTTCTCCTTTTCGTCCTCAGGTTGTAGAGGGTTTTTCCCCCCTCAAGTGTGAATCCAACAGGTTCTCCGTCTCAGTTTTTTCCCTTGCTCTTCTTCTCGCAGACTGCTCTGATGTGGTTTTCTCATTCCCAACATCCAAAAACTGTTGAGCCACAGCTGTTCGGCTCCAGTCCCCTCTCGCACAGGTCACTGCCCACTTCCTTTTTCCTGTTTTGTGGTAACGGTCTTCTCTGCCGGTGATCTCTGCTACTGCTCCTTTTTTCGTATCCTGGAAAAAGCAGGACAAAAACTTAGAGAGACTGGCTCCCCTGGTGAGGAAAGGGGTCGATGGAAAGAAGGCAAAAAGAAAGCAGCGGGAAGGCAGAGGGGGAGCGCATATGTCAGAACGGCTCAAAGATGCACAATGAAGGCAGAGAAAGCAGCCAGCCCATGCTCGTGAAGCAGACGGGGTGAGGGAGTGTGTGTGTTTGAGGAGGGAGAGGAGAGGAAGTGTAATAGAGAGTAAGGTGAGAGAGGCACTATTCTCCTCAGTCCATCTCAGAAAAGCAGAGAAGAGAGGTGGTGGGGATTTATGATTCATGTGTGTGAGATAAGGATTAAGTTAAACAGGTTATTGGGGATAATCCTCAGAGATTTCCCCACGAGACTAGTAAATATTCCAGGGGGCTGACTTTGAGATAAGAGTTTGTGTGAGTGTTACTGACAAAGTGATCTTGTCTAAGCCTTGAAATGAGATGAGATGAGCAGGACTTTTGCCACACACAAGGAGACAAACATTTTCCACCTCACACCGACTCCCCTTTTGCTACTTTTGGGGCTGCTGTGTTTGTCAATAATTTAGTGAATTGAAATGTGTGTTTTCATATGAAACCTCTCCCTTGGGAACAACAGTCCAGGCTTTTCCCCCTCCCTTCTCCCTCCACAGTCTTTCCCATGTTTGCTTTTATTGTTTGCACTTTCAGCTCTGTTCCAACATCTCCAATTCTAAGAAAATGTTCATAACATCTGGGAGTAGTTGTGCCTCATGACATGCATCAAGGATTTGTTTTGAGTCTGTGTATGCAATTGTTCTCACAGCTTTCTGAGTGAGGCCGTTCCAATTCATAGTCAGCTCCATATGTTGACACAGCGTTTGGCTTTTTTTTTTACCCCTCCAGGGGGTCTTTTTGTGGGCTCTACTGTCCCTTATATGAAAATAGGCTGACAGGAAAGGGGGAAGGAGAGGGGGAAAGACATGCGGTAAATGTCGCCGGGTCTGGGAGTCAAACCCGCGACGGCCACATCGAGGACTCGAGGCCTCCAAACATGGGTCGCACTATCCCCTACGCCACCACGGCACGCCCAAGCATTTGGCATTTTTATACAGGCAAGCAACTCTTAATACTCTAATTTCAAAAACATCTTGCATCAGAGACTAAAGATGAGGATTAACGTGTATCCAAGTTAGTGTCATGAATCAGGTAGTTGTTGATGGTGAGGATGAGAAGTGGTCAGACAAAAGTGTCTGTTTAAGTGCAAAAATGATGGTTTTAATGATAATCTTAAACGTTACAAAATCCAGGCAGCACAGGTGAGCGATGCGCAAGGAACTGAGACACTGGTAGCACTGGAAACACACAGGACTGACACACGACTAAGAGCCAACAGGGAACAAGAGGTGGGTTTAAATACACAGTGACTATCAGGTAACACGACAGACAGCTGGGAACAATCAGGGGCAGACATGACAACATGGAGACTCAATTAACTAGAAACACACACACAAAAACCAAATCCTAACAGTTAAGTGTCCTTACAGCTTGGTGTTAGGACACAATCTGTTCCCAGGAGTTTTATTAAGTTTAGAAAAGATACAAACAAGAACAGTTTTATAAACAAAAAACATAATTTTAGCTCCAACAAGGCAATTCTTAGAGTTGTAAAGAGTGATAAGCTGAAAAATTCTGACGTGTTTCAGCTTTCCATTGGAGCTTAGCTATATTTATTTTAGTAATATTGGAAAGTTGGCTAGAAAGCAGGATCTACTCAGTTGCAACTAACTCTGGCTAATGATAAGAGTTAGAATCTCAAACATTCGATTGTTTCCCAACCCGCAAAACATCATGGGTAGCATGCTGGGCTGACCACAACCCTCTGTGATGTGGATCCTGTTACTGTAAGGATTCTTCTTTTTTATGACAGTACTGATGTGCATTACTGCCATCTACTGGAGTGGAATGTGGACTAGGATGCTACATAATGCTAGCTATAATGCTACATATATATATATATATATATATATATATATATATATATATATATAAACTTTGCCTTCTTAAGGTATTTCATTAAAAGAAGTAGAAGTAGAAATTTTGTCAAAAAATTCTTGTATATTTAACTGTAATCTATTGTCTTGTAGTATACTAATTCCCTTCTCTCAACAGAATATTTGGAACAGAACAACAAAACATGTTTTCCTGTCTCTTCAGTAAAACATGTTGAAAACAAAAATCACATTTTCCTGTTGGATGTTACTGTAATGATTTAGGTTTCTGAGTTGTTTTCTAGTTAATTTAGTTCCTGTGTTGTCTTGATCCCAGCTGTGTCTTGTGTTCCCTGATTAGCCCTTGTGTATTTAATCCCACCTGTGTCTGTATTTCCTGTCAGGTCCCTGTCATTAGTCATGTCATTGCTGTCCAGTCATATGAATTTCCCAGTTGCTACCAGTATCAGAGCTACTTGCCTTTTGCTCATCTGTGCTATCTGGACTTTGTACTCTTTTAGGACTTCATTAAAACCATAATTTTTCCACTACTACTTGAGTCCACCACATCCATCCTCACCATCAAACAACCACACTTCATGATAGAAGGACCCGAACAAACTAATGATGAGGTTCACTATTAAAAGGCAGTATCTACAATATGAACCCAGCGAAACTTGAAAGCCTTCAACAGGCTGTATGAGAATTTTTAGGCACAGTTGCAAAACCTTGCTCCATTCAGAGACGTTTTGAGGTAGCCACAAATTGTCTTGTTGCTCTGAGTAATTGGTCTCGTATCTTCTCATATGGATTTCACCAACCTGATAGAGGAGCTAGCCTCCAAGAACCCGAGCACAGGTGCTGCTGGTGCTCCAGGTCTTTCTCGTGGCTCCTGCCGGCCTCCGGACCAATCTCCAGGCCGATCTCCTGGACTTCCTCCTGCGCCGCTGGACATTTTACAGCAGGCTCCTGACCGTATTGTTTAACTGGCTGAATTATTTTGTGTCTTTTCTTTGTGTTTACTTTGGACTCTGCAAAATGTAAAAACAGTGTTTTCTGCAACAGCCTAAAGCTACATTTACATGAGACCGCTGGCAGGAAATTGCCAGTGTTTTTGGATGTTTGAGAAAAGTTAGAAGCAAGACATACGGATTAGTTCAGAGAACATCTTGTAAAGATCGGCAACTCATCACAGGGCAACACAGAAACAACTTAACAAATAACCATGCACACACTCACTCCCAAATGTACTTTGGAGAGTGTGAGAAAACAAACGTTCCTCTTCTACACAGATTTATGATGACCTGGAACCATTTATTAACAACTGAAAACAGCTGGTTCAACTTAACTAAGACCATTAAACAATGTTTTCTATATTCTTAAAGTGGCTTTTTTTAAACTAGTACTCAGTGCTAGGGAAGTGCTAGATTTTAAAAATGCCTTGTTTTCATTTCATTCAATAAACAAGCCTATCTGCTGTTTATAACCAAAATGTGGAACTAATAGCATATGTGGAGTTTGTAGCTAACATTTCAGATGAGTTAACCTTAACCTTTACACAGCCAATATGCATGGGCTGTGCA
Source organism: Xiphophorus maculatus (assembly GCF_002775205.1). Classification (NCBI taxonomy): domain Eukaryota; kingdom Metazoa; phylum Chordata; class Actinopteri; order Cyprinodontiformes; family Poeciliidae; genus Xiphophorus; species Xiphophorus maculatus. The sequence continues at coordinate 29,365,555 of NC_036464.1, forward strand.
AATTGATGACACAGTCTGCCATCTAACACAACTCAGTTCTCATAATTTTTTTCTGCTTTGTGTTGATAGGAAACTGTTTGATCCTTCACCTTGTCCATTCAACAAGAATGCTGCTACTATTGTCAGATCTTTAGCTCAATTGAATCCACTGAATACTTCAAAGTGTATACTTCCATGAAATTCCTTTTGCGCTGGATTCCATTGGTCTAATCCCAAAACAAATGAGTTTATGATACTGGATGGAACTTCTCCTTTTCCTTTTTCATGTCTCTTCACCTTCATCTCTCTCACAGTTGCGTATGGCTGGCATGTTTTCATCTTCCTGCTGTTTCCTAATCACATCTCATCTCATCCCTTTGGTTTCACTTACCTGTTCATTCTCTGTTTCATTAAGAACCTACTGGAACTTCTTACATTCACTCACCTGGAAAGTAAACTTCTGTGCAACTGTCTGCTAGTCGTTTATTGACAAGCTGTTGCTTGTTTCAAAAAAGAAATGCCATGCAAAGTCTGTGGAATACAGCAAGGACGCCTGAAGAACCAATGTAGGAGGCAAGAAACAATCACTTCATATAGTGAAAATGATGTTTTTAGGCAGCATAGTAGTTTTAGAATCATAAGAACAACGATCCCATCAAAACTTTGGATGCTTTTTCTCTATAAAAGCAAATCAAACTGATGCTTCCAAACCAGAATATTCTCCTAACATCTTTCAGCACCATCATATTGTTAGTAATTTGGGTCAAAGACTCTACAACTAATTTTCTCATTTGGACAAAAAAAGTCCTCCAAGCTCTAGCGCGAAAGATGGTCCATAATTACCTTTAAAAGTAGCTATATTTGACATTAACAAAACTTTTCACTTGACATCTTTTCAAATCAAGCAGAGTGTGACCAATTCTTTTGTTGTCTGCATGAGAATTACCACTTTTTCGAAGATTGACATTAACACAGTGGGGAGCACAACCTTGGGCAAATGGCAACGCTAACAATCTCAGAAAAAAAGGCCTCACCCAGAGAGGCTCTGGTTAATGTCGAACATTCTAGCAGAGATTCTTGGTAATTACTGTGTGGCATAAATGCTGTATGTCAGCATTTTGCCTCTTGGTTATTAGAAAACAGGATAAAATAACAGACTTCAAATAATAACTGAGGTCTTGCACCGTTTTTAGTATTGTACTATTCTTCTTTAACTTCTTCACTGACTCTTTTAAGTATTTGTCTGTCTCATGACCCATACCCTCCATCTGTCTCTTTGATTCTAATAAAGAATCTATGACTTCAGGGAACGTCACCTCCGCCCACAACCTCACCCCATCCTGTCCTCCTGGCTCTGTCTCACACCCAAAGAGAACATTTGAAGAATCTGGATGACATCTGTTCACTAGAGATAAATAAATAAAACTGAAACAATTCCTTCAGTCTTAGTGTAATTCCTACATTTTAAAGTCTTAAATTTATGTATGTGAAATAAAGACTTTAAAATGCCTGAAATAATTTTTAATACAGGTTGGCTTTAAATACATTAATAACAGGTCTTACATTTTGTCATTGCAGGAATATTTAATCTTGTATGCAGTTTTTTCTCATGGGATTTTTTTGGTCAAGTTTGAGTCGCAGCTGCCATCTTCATTGTGTTCTCTGACTCACGCCAGTAGAGGCTACTGCTGCCGATGCGTCCTTGATAACGAGTTAGCTTTATTATATCCATCATGAATAAGAGCAAATGGGTCACCAACTCACATTTAGCAATACAGGTCTTAATTTTCATTCATTATGGTCTTAAAAAGTCTTACATCTGAGTTTTGATGCCTGCAGTCAAAAGTTCTCTTGGAGCTTTGTTTTTACTCCCTCACCTGTGGCGGCACTGCACCAATAACCACTGAAGGAAACGACATGAAAACCTCTGAAGAAGACATGAGCACAACTTGATTCTTAACAAAAAGTTTAAAAAAAATGGAGTGATGTTTCAATTTACTGTTTGTTGGATTTCTGTTTTGTCTCTGGCCATGAGCCATTTCTCCTGGAGGTGCTAGATACACACATTTTTTTGTCTGGATTTACCCAGAATGCCCTGTGCTTCCAGCTATTGGAGCGGTCTCCTGTCTGCTTGGCATTCACATATGCATTCAAACTGCATCAGATTTCACTTCAACTGTTTTTGGTCCAAACCAGAGTTCGACTGAAGCAGACCTAACAGACAAACGAACTAGAGTTATAGAGCAGACTAAACACTGATTTTAAGAAGTTTCTCTGCACACCTGAATCAAATAATCAGGTCATTAGCAGGACTCTAGAGAACTGCTAATGTATACTATGGAGATAATCCAGACATTTGATTCAGGTGTGTCAAAGCAGAGACATCTAAAAGTTGCAGGACGGTGACCCTCAAGGGCTGGAATTTAAGACTCCAGCTCCAAATGTAGCAAAAATCACAGTTAGCAGTATCGATGGGAAAAACACAAAATGAGAGAATAACAAACACAAGTTTGTTCCCATGTTGGATGTTTTCTGTGACGCTGTATGCTGAACCGTGGATTTTGTTTAATAAAGTTGCACAAAAGCAAAGACATTTGAGGTTTTTTTTAAGTTCTTTTTAAGGGTGCAACAGTGACAATAAATAAATTATCTTTACGAAGGCAATTTATTTATTCAAGTGTCACCTTTTTTCAAAGTTTCCAACACAAGTGTGTGTTTTTGACGAGTCTGAGCTTTTAAAGGTGCTTGTGATTATTTCATGTGAAGATACAGGCTTTTTAGTCTGACAAGGACTCATGGATGCAACAAAGCACTTACCATGAAAATGGGCTCAGTAATGATTGGCTTTCATCGTAGCTTATGTTGGTTTATTCTTTTTCCATCTGCATGGTAACATGTTGGAAAGTAACTAAACTTTTGCTTTACAGTTACATTTAAAAGGCATTTGAGTGTTACTGAGGCGATTTGGTTTAAAAAATAAAATCTCCAATCTTTTTATACCAAATTTGATTTCAAAGGTTTTTTTTCTCAATATTTTTTCTTAAAAAATGCAAATGACAGATAATATCTTTAAAAACTGTCTTTTATTTTGGCAATTTCTTCTCTGATTTAACCCGACTTCAAAGTCGAAATAGAATCTGTAAAACACACTTGTTAAACAAGATGATAGTTCATCACTTAGGAAACCCAATTGGTGAAAAACAAAATCCATATTTTTTCCAAAATTAAACCTACAAAAACAGAAAATGTGATTAATTGTTAAAAATGGTTTATTGCCCGGTCATACTTTGGAGGATATGTGTCAAAGTGATTTTGCTGATCCGGCAGCGCAGTAGTTCAGCTAGGAGATGAGATATCTGAATCCTCAGACTTTGCTTACTGTTGTAATGTATTTCACAGGACACATGAAATACATATTTCTTCAATCACTCAATCAGCTTTATTGTACATGGACATGTAATTCCTCTTACATGTCCAGACATACAAGGGAATCAAAATGACGTTTCTCACTATCCCACAGTGATACAAGACAGGGCGTTACTAACATTGAGTAACAATAAAAGACACAGTCTAACTAAAATTATCCTAAACAATTAATAAATAGATGTACAATAACTAGACATATAGCGTAAACAGTTTTACAACTGAGAATGTATATGTATATATATAGGTATATAGAGATGTACAGATAAAAAAGTGGTTGCAGTTGTGCAAGGTTCTGGGTTTCTTCTTCTTCATCTTCTTGGCCGCTTTGATGCGGAGGGGAGGGAATTCAGCATCCTCACAGCCTGATGGATGAAACTGTTGGAAAGTCTGGTGGTGCGGGAGCAGAGGCTTCTATATCTTTTCCCGGAGGGCAGGACACTGAACAGTTTGTGGGCAGGATGATTTACATCTCCCACAATCGTGACCGCTTTCTGGGTGAGTCGGGTGGTGTACAGGTCTTGCAGGGCGGGGAGTGGGGCACCAATGATCTTTGAGGCTGTTTTCACAATGCGCTGCAGGGCTTTTCTGTTCTGTTCTGTGCAGCTTCCGCCCCACACTGTGATGCAGCTAGTCAGGGTGCTTTCTATGGTGCCTCTATAGAAAGTGCTCAAGATGGGTGGTGAAGCACTTGCCTTCTTGAGCTTGCGCAGGAAGTAGAGGCGTTGTTGGGCCTTCTTCACAAGTGATGTGGTGTTGGTGGTCCAGGAGAGGTCTTCACAGATGTGCACCCCAAGGAATTTTGTGCTGCCTACTCTCTCTACTGCAGCGCCATCTATGATCAGTGGTGGGTGTTCGATATGGCCCTTCCTGAAGTCCATAACAATCTCCTTGGTTTTGCTGACATTTAGCAAGAGGTTGTTGTTGCTGCACCACTTGGTCAAAAGATGGACCTCCTCCCTGTAGTGGGTTTCATCGCCCTTGGTGATGAGGCCCACAAGAGTTGTGTCGTCTGCAAACTTCACTATATGGTTGGAGGTGTGGGTTGTTGTGCAGTCATGTGTCAGCAGGGTGAAGAGCAGAGGACTGAGCACACAGACCTGGGGGGCACCTGTGTTCAGGGTAATACTGCTCGAGGTTAAGTTGCCAAACCGTACTGCTTGAGGCCTCTGAGTGAGGAAATCTAGCAGCCAGTTGCAGAGGGAGGTGCTAATCCCCAGCTTGTCCAGTTTGCAGATAAGTTGTTGTGGTATTATGGTATTGAATGCTGAACTGGAGTCAATGAACAGCATTCTCACATAAGAGTCCTTTATGTCCAGGTGGGTGAGGGCAGGGTGGAGGGCAGAGCAGATTGCATCCTCTGTGGATCGTTTTGCTCTGTATGCAAACTGAAAAGGGTCCAGGGTAATGGGAAGGTTGCACTTGACGTGGGCCATGACTAGCCGTTCAAAGCACTTCATGATAATGGATGTCAGTGCCACTGGACGGTAGTCATTGAAGCAGGATGGAGAGGATTTCTTTGGCACTGGTATAATGGTTGCGGTTTTGAAAAGTGATGGAACAATGGCTTGTTCCAGGGAGATGTTAAAGACATCGGTGAAGACATCTTTTAGCTCCTCTGCACAGTCTTTCAACACACGACCTGGGATGTTGTCTGGTCCCGCTGCTTTCCGGGGGTTGATTCTGGCCAGTGTCCTCTTCACCATGTCGGCTGAGAGGCGAAGGATCTGGTCATGGGGGTGGGGAGAAGGGTTCTTCTCTGGGCATGTGTTGTTTTATGCTTCAAAGCGTGCGAAGCTGTTCAGATTGTTCAGCAGAGAGATGTTGCTGTCACAGCTCCGTGGGGAAGGCTTATAGTCCGTGATGGCCTGAATACCTCGCCATAGGCTCTGTGCATCTCTGCTGTCCTTAAAGTGTGTACTTATCTTGTTTGCGTACTCTCGTTTTGCCTTCTTGATTCCACGGGACAGGTTGGCTCTTGCTGTTTTTAAGCCCTGTTCATCCTCAGCTCTGAAGGCTTTATTCCTGACTCTCAGCAGCTTGTGGACATCACCTGTTAGCCATGGTTTGCAGTTTGCCCGGATGATGATGTTTTTTGTGTCAGTCACATCGTCAATGCATTTTGTGATGAAGGAGGTCACAGTGTCTGTGTACTCCTCAATGTCTGTGTGGCCATTGTGGGTAGCTGCCTGTTTGAACATCTTCCAGTCCGTTTTTTCAAAACAGTCTTGGAGAGCAGCTGTAGCTCCCTCTGGCCACACCCTGATGTCCCTTTTAACAGTTCTGATGGCTTTCACACTTTGCCTGTATGCTGGCATTAGCATAACAGTAAGGTGATCAGAGAGTCCAATGTGCGGTAATGGGGTTGCTTTATATGCTCCTTTTTGTGTTGTGTAGGCCAGGTCCAAGATGTTGTTCCCTCTTGTTGGGAAATCCACGTGTTGGTAGAGTTTTGGAAGGACAGACTTGAGGTCGGCATGGTTAAAATCTCCGACCAAAATGAGAAAACCGTCTGGGTGTGCAATCTGTTGTTCACTGATGGCTTGGTACAGTTCATTTAGCGCTGCATTCCTCTCACTGTTGTTGCTGGTCGGAGAGATGTAAACAGCAGCCAGCAAGATAGCCGTAAACTCCCTTGGCAGGTAATAGGGACGGCACTTTATAATCATAACCTCTGCCAATGGTGAGTAGTGTTTACATACCACTACAGCATCCCGACACCACGGGTTCTTGACATAAACAGACACACCTCCTCCCCGCCTGCGTCCACCGTTTTCTCTGTTCACAAGTGCCCGGTCGGCTCGGTAGCATGTTAGCTCCTCCAGTTGTACGGCAGAGTCGGGGATGCCGTCATTAAGCCAAGTTTCGGTGAAAACAAGCACACAGCAGTTTCTCACTGTTCGGTTCGCCGACATTAGCAGTCTGATATGATCCATTTTGTTGTCCAGCGACCGTACGTTTGCCAATAGGATTGATGGTATAGCTGGGCGTGTTGGGTTAGCCACTAGCCTAGCCCGGATACCACCGCGCTTACCCCTTTTAGTTTTCCTCGAACACCGCTTTCGGCGTTTCCTCTCTAGGGGGCACCGCCTCCCGAGTCCGGTGTTGTTGGGGGCCGTCGCAGTAGTCCGAGTTCCTTTATTGTCTCCGTGGTGAAGTACTCCAAAACATTGCAGAAGTTGTTTTTTCGGATGTTAAGGAGATCCCGTCGGTTGTACTTGTATTCCGACATAGTTTGGCGAGACAAACATTTAGAATTTTTCAACAAAGACGAACAATTCACCGTATATTGGGAGAGCGAGAGGCCGCTGCGTCTGCAACGCGCCGCCTGCAGGACCACCTTCTTGCGTTTCATCTGAATGTTACCTTCCTTGTTTCAAGGACTCTAAGGCTGAAATGAAGCACTGCCTCTTAGCCAGTGGTTGCATAATCTGGTGTAGTCTCTTGGACTGAACCAGGCATGTCTGCAAGATGTGATGAACATCTGCCCAGAAAGATAAAAAATACATCAGCAGAGTGATAGAGGAACTGTAGTTTTCATTGCTATGGGCCAAACTGTCATTCATAAAACATTTTTGTCTTTTTCTGTAAGCTTTTTTAGGATAATGTGTCAATTATAAGAGATCAAGATTATAAGAGATCAAAAAAGTGCTTGCTACTTTTTGAAGGGATAAAAAATAAACTGTAAGAATCAATCATAGCTGCAGACATGGTAGAAAATATATTTAAAAAATACACAAGGGGCGTGCCGTGGTGGCGCGACCCATGTTTGGAGGCCTTGACTTCTCGACACGGCTGTCGCGGGTTCGAATCCCGGACCCGACGATATTTGCCGCATGTCTTCTCCCTTTCCTGTCAGCCTACTTTCATATAAGGGACACAAGAGCCCACAAAAGACCCCCTGGAGGGGCAAAAAAAAAAAATACACAAACTCTAATTTAATCTTTGGGATTTCAGGTGGCATGATTTTCAAATAACTTTGTTTAATCTGGTTTGGAAACAAAATCATGTTGAATTCATAATTAAATAAAACTTCTATTTGATCAATATGTTTCATATTTAATGTGCTCCTCATAGTAACTCTTAAATTTTCAAATAAACTTTGCAGCTTTACTATCAGCCTGTCTCATACGTGCTGAGAAACACATTTCCATGTCTTTACAAACTAATCACTAAATTAATTTTCTGATCATTTTTAGTTGGGATTCATCAGTCAGTCAGCTTGATCGTTGTTTATCACAAATATTACACCACAAATAAGCATTTAGAGAAGAATTATGTAAATGGAAAAAGTTATCAAAGTGGCTTCTCAGGGTTTGTTGGTTAAGGAAAAGTTTTAATCTGCACTGAAACGCATCATCTCCTTAGGATTACCTCATTCTTAGGGTTGTAGTCAATTTGGGTCACATGCAGGGATTATAGTTTAAATAAATTCAACCTAGACACTTGAGGAGATAATGTGACATATATCCACTATGATATGAGTGATTAGACAATGCATTAAATGGTTAAGCTAGGATAACCATCAGCTTGGATACTATCCTAGCTGATGGATGGTACCTTATTACCAGGCTTATATTACCAGCGTACGTAAAAGATGCCAGGCTTCTTCATAGGGCAGATGATTTTTCTTTGATTCCAGGAGTAGGTGCATGATACATTGAGCTTACAGAGTAAAACTGTACAAAAGCGGAAGATATCTGAGGAGAGATTTCATCTAAGGCTGATAAAAACGCTTAACTTTACACATTAAAGCTCTGCCAGCCTCATCTACTTCGAGTGAGATAACTATTTTAGATTCAACAAGAAGAAAGATTTGGTAAAATGGATTCCTTTGTAGAGTTTAATGCTAATTCTGATCAAAATTAATGCAAAGGTCCGTCTCACATTTTCTAAAAACATCTTGAATCCCAACATTTTTGGCAGTGGTTTGTGAACACTGCTAACTAGAATGTTAGCTACGCTAACCCCAAAGCATAAATCACAAGCATTAGTTCTGCTTTAGTGTTGGTGCTAAAGCATTAGCTCCCGCTGTAGTTCTACAGCATCATGGCTGGAGAACTTGAGGAGAGGAAATGGAGCTGCTGTAAACAGTCTAATGCCACTTCAAAATAAGAGCATGAACATAAACGCCTAGCTACTTGAACAATTTCTAACTTTCAATAAATGAAGCTTCAATACAGACATTGAACTTTAGTTGACAAAAGGACAAAACAGTCTCAGTAAATTAGAGATTTTGATTTCTTCTCTTTGAACAAAGCCGGGCTTCTGCTTTCACTTACTTTCATTAGATTTGAAATCTACTTTCTGTATTTAGTCAGGCTGCCTTTGTTGGATGTTAAAATTTGTTTGGTGATGAAAAACCTTTAGTGTGGTGAAAAAGAAACAGAATAAGTGGGAAAATAATTTTATGTCCTGTCTGTCCACCAGAAGAATTGAGGCATGGCAGTGACTTTGATCCAAAACATCATTTCAGATTTTGTGTGACCGTTGTTGTGACATGACTCCAGTGATATATGTAAAGACATTTACCGATAACGCATTCATGTGTGCAACTACTTTACTCCGGCTATATCATGCTTGTTGAGATCAGTGGGTCTGCTATTTTTTGCGTACGTGTTGTGGTGTAAATAGAAAATTATCCCCAGGGACAGATGATGAGGAGATGATATCTTGTGAAGTGTGCCCTTTAAAAATAGCAGGGTCGCTGTCAACATTGTTCGGATCGAGTTCACTTGCTCCGCGCATGTTTCTGTGGGGGTTTATTTCTACATGCCACCATGATCAGTGTGTGTTGTGCGTACTGCAGTCCCTCTGTCTCAGTTTTCTGCATGTGCGTAGACAAGCAACAGCTATTAGGATCTGTCATCATGCATGACTGATTTCCAAATACCCTGTGTGTATACAGTATATGTACTAATAAACAGCCGTGTCTTCAAAGAGGTATGAGGTGGATTTATCCAGGGACCCTGTGACTGATGTTCGTAGTAATGCGAAACACTGCCTGAGGCTGACATGGGTAGAGAGGAAAAGAGAAAGGGGGTGGGATGTAATAAACAAAAGTGGCTGAGGAGACAAAGAGCAATATAAAACAAATGATGTCTTTACATTCATATGTTGCCAATATGTAATTAAGTCCTCTTCCTCAATTATTTTTTATCTCCTTATCTCTTGTTTCACACTAGTCTACGAAATGGAGCCCATGATAATTGCAGTATTACATTAAGGGGCAGCAGCAGCACAACACACACAAATACACATCAGGACAATAAATGCAATTCAGCAGTGACTGATTGTCATAACTGTGAAATTTCTCAAAAATACAAACCAAAAGACAACATACTGTACGTACAGATGGTAGCAGGGATGTGGAACCAGAAGCATCCTGACACTTTGATCAGCAACACATGGAAAAACAGACAGGACAATGTTATGTGGAAAAGATTTCCCACGGGATTTAGTTCAAACCAAAACCAGCAACAGTAAACATGAGACCTCAACTGGGTGTCGGGATTCGATTCTAAATTGCTTAATTTCAATTACAAATGTGTGCAAATCTTTGTCTGTATTCTACTATTGTTGAAAAAACACAACTTTACAAATGTAGTGTTTCAGTTTAAGAAGAAATTCCCCATGAGTCATACAATCACACGATAAGTCATTAAAAATATTGGCAGCAACAGATGTAGACAGTTACATAAAATTTATTCAAATTCATCAGCGTCTTATTGAAGCAACAAGCCCCGCCTACTTTGGAGCAGCCATCTGTAGTCTGTCATTTTAACAGAACAGTTATGGATTCAACACATTGGAATGATACATCTTTTTATGAAGTGTGATGCTGTGAGAGCTCTGATGGAACCAGCTGAACATTGTTCAAAAAAACTCAACGAAGCAATTTGTAACATGTAACCCACAAGAAAGATTAATTTAAATTCACATGATAATAATAAATGGCAGATAAATTAATTGCATTCAATGACTAATACCAAATCTATACAATTACAAAGAAAGTTGGGCCAGATCAGAAGATTCTAAATTCTAGGGAGTGTTAAGAAGGAAAGTTATTAGGTTAGCTTAAATTTTTGGAAAAAGCATGGCTCTCCTTCCTCCTGTTATCCGGGTCGCAAGCGGATCTCGTCACAGCCGGCAAGGAAACGGCAAGGCACGATGACGTCACAAAAATACAGAGTTTAATTCAATATAAAACACCGTATGAATTTAACAAGAAACTTCAGAGTACACAGAAGTACATTCTTTACCTGAGACAAAAGAATTAAAAGAATAAGAACAAAGGCGCCTTTGGAGACAGCTGATGCTTAAAAGCAAAACAGGGCAGTTGTCTGAATTCCTATTACTGAGCATTCCCTTTTCTAGTGAAGGCGTTTCTCTTTGTTAATATATGCAAATAGGGCGTACCTCTGTTTTGACCAACCAAGAACTACCTTGGAAAATACTTAGACCTTCCCCTGAGTTTTAATGACAAATATCAAGAGTCATTCTAGTTATTAAAATTATAAGTTATTTTCACAAAACCTATCTTGCTCCTCTGCAGTCAGCTTCTCCAAAGATTTGAATCTTTACCTTATCACAAACAATAATGAGATAGAAGTCTTTTTCATCCTGTAAAACATAACATTCAAACCATTCCCTTTTGGTTTCCGATATTGTCATAGTTAGTACATTTTCAAATACATTTCCCTTTATTAAATTGGTATTTGTAGCTTAGGTAATATACTTTAATCTAACACACTATTGCTATTAATATTAAGAGGTATATCAGAAATTAAACTAAGTGTTTTCCAAGATTCCTAAGTTGTGGTCAACTCCAGATGCAACTCTGAGCTCCTGAGAAACCCCCGACCTCTAACCTGCGAGCCGGGGAAGATATTCTTTATGGCCTCCTAATTTAAAACCTTTCAAGAGCTTTGTGTTTTATGGCTGGTCTAAATTACAGCCTTGCCAAAAGAATGTTTATCTGTGAACTCCTGCCTTGCATCTGCTTTTGTCCAAATGGAATGTTGGTCTACTTAAACGCACATGGCATTAGCTTAACTATATTAAACCATCAAAAATAGCCATGATTCCTTAACAGGAGCCTGGGTGTGAGTAACAACAGAGAGTACACAGTGTTTATAAGAAAGAATAGAATTTAATATAATAACAATTGTGGATCCAAATTTATAAACAAATCAAAATTGTGCGCTGTTTAAAGAGAAAATAAAATAAATAACAGTCTTTTCCAATGTGTCTGTCAATTAATTCAATGTTTCACAGCTAGTGACCAGTCGGGTGACTGTCTACCGGTTCTCTTGATTCTCTGGGCTGGGGCTCGCCATCCAAGTTCAGATGAGGATGATCATCAGGTCTCTGGTCACCACAGGCCAGAAATTGCACCATAACATGGCAAAAATAAAAACCTGACCGAGCCAACTGCCGAGCGTGTGCGGTCACCCACCGATGCTCCGACGCTACCAACGGCTTTCTCCGGGCTTCAGTCGCTCACAAGGGAAACCCTCCGAGATCAATTTCCAGATTCATCAAATTTCGACAAGCTCTTCACGGAAACAACAGCGTATCTGACGCGTTCTGAGCAAAATCTCAGCAAAGCAGCTGAAAGAGGAGGGACAATCAACTCATTGGCTGACGTGAAATCAGACTGTGCCAGCCATTGGTTGTTTAATCCGTCACTAACAGTAATCATCTAAAGGAATATTTCACAGTTTTTAAAGATTAATAGCACTTTTAACCTATATCTATGAACATATTTATCAACTTATTTTTCAACTTTGCTACTTTTTAACTCTTAAGTTTTACTTGTGTTTTTAACACTGGGTTACACATTGTCCTCCTGCTACCTCCTGTCATCTTCTTCGTGGTTTTCGCTAGTAGGAATATCCAGCTGTTGATTACTTAACTTGTGTGATATGAAAAGTGTCTCAATACGGCAAAAAAAAGAGGTCATCCTAGTGTAAAGACTTTTATCAAAAACATTAGTTTTGTCAAAATTGCAATAAATGTTAGGAGGCCGGAGTTTGGGTTTGTTTTTTCCTCAGTTTCCACCGGAGGGAGTTAGAGAGCCACTGTGGAGGAAGGACCTGGTGAATTTCTTACACCTGCAATCGACCTAGAGGATAAGAGGAGGTGATTGCCAGTCCTTCAACACCTGAGTGTTATACCTACATAGCACATCGAGCAAGTTACTGTTCCTACGATTTAGCCTCCTTGTATATTGTTGATTATTTCCTCGACTTACCATCTTGTGTCCTTCTTCTAAGGCTACATGGTACCTCCTGGATTTTATTCCTCGAGATCTTCATGTGACCAGCAGGGGGTGGTTCTTTTAAACAAGATGCACCAGAACACAGAATAGTCCCCACCTGAGTTGTGGCTCAACAGCTCAGTGGGTGCTAGTTTTCCTCCTGGTTCACATTAGCTGGCCTTGCCACAGAATTAACCCTGGCACAAACCCGCTCACCATCACACTCTCTGGCAAAGTGACCAGGCTGTTGGCACCTGTGGCAGACCACCGAACCCGGATGAGGAGGTTGCACCTGTGGTAAAGAAGTCTGCAAAAGAAGCAATACACTGGGTGAGTTGATTAATCTGTTCTTGTTGCTGTTTTAGAAGTTCCCTTAGTTCACTAAACTTAGAGCGGGCAGCAGTAGGTGGAGTTAGCCGAGAGCTGCCATACACCCCGTACTGCAGCCCATATGTGGATGGGAGATAATGACTATGCTCCCTAGCACCACCTGGAAACCCCTGCCTCTCCCACCGAATTGCCTCCCCAGGCACCTCCATCAAGGTGGCAGTGGGATGACCCCAAACATACTGCTTAAGTTCCCGGCGGAGAGCACTATCCAACACATGTTCTACAAACTGATCACACAGCAGAATATCAGCATTCAACAACCCATCGGGAGCATTCTGCTTTACTGGTTCCATAAGGGCCATCAAAGCTAGGGAAAACTGCAACAGTGTTTCCTCCTCTTGCTGCTTCCAAGAACAGAATGCATGCTGAAGAGTTATACATGACTCAGTGCAACCATACAACTCCCTCAAAATAGCCAAGATCTTAGCTGGATCATTCCTCTCTGCACTGGTGCGGTACTTTATTTCCTCCCTTGCTTCCCCCTTTAAATGATCAAAAAGGAAGAAAGCCTGGTCTGCCACTGACAAATGGCGGGCCCGAATACATGATTGGGCCTCCTCAATCCACTCACTGATCCCAAGGCCAGTTCTACCACCGAACATTGTCGGTCCCTGGGCACAACCACCAACCGCTCAGCAACTGCAGAGCCAACAGGCATGACGCCACCAGCCACAGCTGAGGAAGGAGTGGCGCCCGGCGAACCTCCAGCCGTCACATTCTACTGACCCACTCCATCCACCAGCCGCCACGCCACCTCCCCCTGTGGAGGGGAAGACTACCAAAAGGAAGCTCAAAAAACAAAACAAAAAAACAGTGAAAATAAATGCTGAACCCACAAATAGGTCTTCCTTGGATAGCTACTGCTGTCTTGTCTTACAATTCCATGAATAAAAACACACACAAGACACAGTTAAGACCCTAAACACAAAAAAAGTCAAGTCTGTGCTCAATGGGGCATCCTGCTCACAGCGCCAAATGTGACCGGGGGGGCATTTAAGAAATTACCCCAAACCATGACAATAAACTAATTTAACAATTTAACAAACAAAACAAAGGAGTGAGTCTAGCGCCAGCAAGAGAAATGGCTCATGGTCTTCAGTCAAGGACAAAGAGAAATCTTGCAACCACTAAAACCTGATGCTGCTCCCTGTTTGCTTTCATTTTGTGAAGAAGAACTTGGACTCAATGTCTTCTTCTGAGATTTTCTTGTTTTTTCCTTCAGTGGTTCTTTGTGCAGCGCCACCATAGGTGAGTAGGGGAACAGGTTTTCCAGTTTGGTTCTGTCGTGGAAAAAATACTATTTCCAAGCACTGTTCAGGTGAAATCACTCAATTCATATATTGTGCACCTTTTGTTACCTTTTTTCTTTCTCTTGGTTTTTTTATGTCTTCAAACATTGGTATGATACCTCCACACTTTTCCTGGACAGAACATATAGAGGACCGCCTCCCTGGCAAGGAGGGGTTGCAGGATAACTTTTCCTACCCATATGTGGATATGGATAGCTGGATGGATGAATGGATATCCATCCAACCATCCATCTTATTCCACTTATCCGGGGTCGGACCGCGGGGGTAGCAGCTTCAGAAGGGAGGTCCAGACTTCCCTCTCCCCGGCCACTTCTTCCAGCTCTTCCGGGGGAATCCCGAGGCGTTCAGGCCAGCTGAGAGACATAGTCCCTCCAGCGTGTCCTGGGTCTTCCCCGGGGCCTCCTCCCGGTGGGACGTGCCCGGAACACTTCACCAGGGAGGAGTCCAGGAGGCATCCTGACCAGATGCCCGAGCCACCTCAACTGGCTCCTCTCGATGTGAAGGAGCAGCGGCTCTACTCTGAGTCCCTCCCGGATGACTGAGCTTCTCACCCTATCTCTAAGGGAGAGCCCAGCCACCCCACGGAGAAAACCCATTTTGGCCGCTTGTATCCGCAATCTCGTTCTTTCAGTCATGACCCAAAGCTCATGACCATAGATGAGGGTGGGAACGTAGATTGACCGGTAAATCGAAAGCCTCGCTTTTTGGCTCAGCTCTCTCTTCACCACGACGGACCGGTACAGCGCCCGCTTGACAGCAGATGCTGTGCCAATCCGCCTGTCGATCTCCCACTCCCTTCTTCCCCCATTCATGAACAAGATCCCGAAATACTTGAACTCCTCCACTTGGGGCAGGACACCCCCCCTGACCTGGAGAAGGCACTCTACCCTTTTCTGGCTCAAGACCATGGCCTCGGATTTGGAGGCACTGATCCTCATCCCGGCCGCTTCACACTCGACTACGAACAGCTCCAGCGAGAGCTGCAGATCACGACCTGATGAAGCCAAAAGGACCACATCGTCTGCAAAAAGCAGAGATGAGATCCCAAGGCCACCAAATCGGATCCCCTCAACATCTTGGCTGCGCCTAGGAATTCTGTCCATGAAAGTGATGAACAGAATCGGTGACAAAGGGCAGCCCTGGCGGAGTCCAACTCTCACCGGAAACGAGCCCGACTTACTGCCGGCAATGTGGACCAGACTCTGACACCGGTCATAAAGGAACCTGACAGCCCGTATCAAAGGGCCAGGTACCCCATACTCCCGGAGAACCTCCCACAGGGCTCCCCAAGGGACACGGTCGAACGCCTTCTCCAAGTTCACAAAACACATGTAGACTGGTTGGGCAAACTCCCATGCACCCTCCAGGACCCTGCCGAGGGTGTAGAGCTGGTCCAGTGTTCCACGGCCAGGACGAAAACCACACTGCTCTTCCTGAATCCGAGATTCGACTATCCGACGGACCCTCCTTTCCAGGACCCCTGAATAGACCTTGCCTGGTAGGCTTAAGATTGTGACATCTCTCTAATTGGAGCACACCCTCCGGGGGACCGGAGGGTGTTGAACAGGGGGGCCACCACCCCAGTCTGCCAATCCAGGGGAACTGCCCCCGATGTCCATGCAATATTGCAGAGTCGAGTCAGCCAACACAACCCTACAACATCCAGAGCTTTAAGGAACTCCGGGCGGATCTCATCCACTCCCGGAGCCTTGCCACCGAGGAGCTTTTTAACCACCTCGGCGACCTCGTCCCCAGAGATTGGAGAGCCCAACCCAGAGCCCCCGGCTCAGTTTCCTCAATGGAAGGCATGTTGGTGGGATTGAGGAGGTCTTCGAAGTACTCTGCCCACCGGCCCACAACGTCCCGAGTAGAGGTCAGCAGCACACCATCCCCACTATAAACAGTGTTGGTGCAGTACTACTTCCCCCCCCCCCCCGAGATGCCGGATGGTGGACCAGAATCGCCTCAAAGCCGTATGGAAGTCTTTCTCCATGGCCTCTCCAAACTTCTCTCACGCCCGAGTTTTTGCCTCAGCAACCACCCGAGCCGCATGCCACTTCGCCTGCCGGTACCCATCAGCTGCTTCCAGAGTCCCATAGGCCAAAAAGGCCCGATAGGACTCCTCCTTCAGCTTGACGGCATCCCTCACCGAAGGTGTCTACCAATGGGTTTGAGGGTTGCCGCCGCGACAGGCACCGACAACCTTGCGGCCACAGCTCTGATCGACCACCTTGACAATGGAGGCACGGAACACGGTCCACTCAGACTCCATGTCCCCCATCTCCCCTGGAACGTGCTCGAAGTTTTGCCGGAGATGGGAGTTAAAGCTCCGTCTCACAGGGGATTCCGCCAGACGTTCCCAGCAGACCCTCACAACACGTTTGGGCCTGCCAGGTCTGACCGGCTTCCTCCCCCACTTTTCCTACCAAACAATAATATCAAACACAGTGATATTGCAGGATAGACTAGCGGCTTGCTTGTAGGTTTTATCGTATCTTGCATATATGTTACGTCTTCCTGGATAGTGTTATGTTATGTCTTATGACTGAGGAGGGAAATGTGTGTTGATTAATATTAAATATTATCATATTTATTTATAATCAAAAGGGGGAAATGTGATGGAAAAATTACATTAAGGTAACATCTGCTAGTCATGTTATATGAAATGCTTGTGAACTCTCACCAAAAGAACTATTTGGGTTACATGTAGAAGGTTGGAAGTTGTTTTCTACAGCTGCATCAGAACCAGACTGTCTCACCCCTTTGTTGTTAATTCTTTATCTTTGGTATAAAACTCATATGTTGTCTCTGCCTGACAGAGCTTTTCATCCAGACCTGCTTCATCACTGATTGTCCTACAAGCTCTCTGAAAATAAGAGAAAAAAGTAACATATTTCCAGATGAAACAAAATGTTAAATCAAATCATAAATGAATATGTAGAACATGCAGAAAGTATAGGCATTTGTTTGTGTGAAACATAGACATTTCTATGAATTGCAAAGCAGTATAGGAAAGCTAAGCTAGAATACTAGCCTGAAAATATCAAAGATTAACACCACTTAAAGACAAAAAACAAAAAAACACAAAACAAACATTACGCATTATCTTCAATATCACTGCCAATTAATATTTTGCAGTTCATGTAGAGGAAACGTTTCTACCGTAGCAGAGGGAAAGAAACAATAAAAGACAAACAACAAAAAATTAGAAATAACCAACACAAATGTCTGTAATTGAAACAAGATGAAGACGTGATATCTGTCATAATGAACGTCCTTGTTCTTTTCTTCTTTCTCTCTCTGGAACTTTTTTTAATATATATATTTATTCTTCACTCCCCACTTTGGCCACTCGCCAGTGGACAAGCAATAGTTCTTTGGTTGGGGAGCCTTTTTGACATACAAAAGCAACCAATGTTTGTTGTTATGTTCAGTCTCTTCCGTATTCCCTTGTTGCGTCCTTTCCTCTTCCTGAAGGTGCGTGTCAGAGGTTACCAGCACTTAACACCAATTGTAATTAGGCCTGTCACGATAGCAAATTTTGCTGAACGATTGTCTCAAAAATTATTGCGATAAACGATAATATTGTTTGAAGACCTTTTTACACTGAAAATGATTTCTTGCCAAAGTTAGATACACTTTATTTTCAAACGAACACTAAACACTGGAACTGGTAAGCAAAATAAACAAAACAACCAAAAACAAAAATAAAATGGATTCTCAGTCTCCATTAACAAAAAATGCACTGGAAAAAAAACTAAACATAAAGCCAAAGTGTAAATAAATACTGCATTCAACCAAAAGAGGGCAGATTATGAAGTCTGTATATTATGTTGCCCTTCAGTAATAATTAGATTTAAATAGAGAAGATGGGCACATCGACTACCTGATGCAATAGTTCACACTACACGATTTTTTGCTCCTATTTTTCCCCTTACGACAATCTTAACACATTGGTCTTTCTAAGATTGTGTGGTGTGTTATGGTAGATCGTCGTTGCCGCTCCGATCCAAATCAGAGGTTTTCCCCGACTGGGAGAGTTAACGCAGCCTGTTGAATGTGACAGGTAGCCAATCAGAAAGGGCGGATTCTCCTCTATGCTTTCTGAGGGGAAATTACAGAGGGGAATCCCAAACAGCTGACACGGCGCAACCCGAAGTCCAGCGGACATTGGAGATGATATGTGGAAACAACATTAATGTTTATTAAACATGCAAAGAATATAGAAATGACAAGGGGAGGAGTTGGAGCGAAACCGGTAACTTTTCAGCTGTTTTTCGTTAACGTGACGTAAATAGGTTCTAATGATTTTCATTCAGTCAGGACTTTACGCTGACACTAGCCACATGCATTGCAGGTAGATTGTAGTAATGCATTGATTAATACCTGGTTTTAAAATTAGTTCACTGGACTTGTAGCCATTATTTTGTGCCCATTGTTGGACACCACACGGCAGGAACGAACCCGATCAAACCGTTATACGCAGCGGCGGAGCTAGACTTTTTTTCAAGGGGTGGCCAAAGGGTGAGCAAGGCAGAGGGGTCCATATACAAATGATGAACGAAAGGAAACAAATATTTTCTCACACACACTCAAATTAAAATGGTTTATTTAACAAAGATTTGCCATGACCAAACAAGGTGTTAAACAGCACTATGGAACAGTGAACATGTAAATATAAACTCAGAGCCCAGAATATGACCAAAAGCAAATTCTCAAAAATAAATAAATAAAACTGGCTCCAAATAGTAAACTGCAAGACAATACCACCAGAGCTGACCAGCATTACCCTGGTGGTATTTGTAAAGGTTTGAGAAACACTGCTATGGTCAAATAAGCTTTGAATGGGAACAACACACTGCAAACTCAAAGCCAGGATACACTCAAGAGAGCATAATTCTCCGATTTTGGTGGGAAGAAGCAAAATGTTTTACAAAGTCATCCATGTTGAGGGTATGTGCCCTCCTTGACTCAACACTGAGAATGCCAAGATGACTTAACCTGTCATCAGCCATAGTTGTTCTAAGGTGGTTTTTGATCAGTTTTAGAGCAGAAAAACTTCGCTCACAGGACGCAGTACTGACTGGGATAACAACTGAAATCTTACAAAGTCTAAACAGCTCATGAAAAACCTCTTTATAAGGTTCCAGGAACACAACAAAGTCAAGTAAAGTAGAGGGTCTCTCTAACCCACCTTTTTCTCTCCTCAGAAGAAGCCGTCTGGTTTGGTGAACCTCATGTTTAAGATCTTCTAGATCTGACTCAAATGTCTGTCCAAAAGCATACAGTGTTTCCTCTTTCAAGAATAATGGGCTTTTTGGGACTAGAGACTGAACCCCTAGCATTATCTCACAATTCTTCTGTGAAAAACGCCTCTCAAGCTCAGCTGTGAGACAGTCAAGTATCTGATAAAAGACACCTCTGTTAAAATCCTCATTACTTTGATCACTGTGCCTCTGTCCTACAGTAGTCATTACCAGTGAGTCCAAAAACCTGGAACTGGCCTTAGGCTGTCTCTTGCTGAGTGGCAGGGTGCTTATTTTGCAGCGTTCTACTAGTTCTTGAGTGTCCCTCAGTAGTTCACCAAAGCAAGCTTCACTTCTGTAGCTTTTCAATGTGTCTGTCAGGGAGCCGACTAAATGTACGGCTTTTGATAAATCAAGATTGCTAGATTGAAGCATGTCAGACAGGATTTTGATATCCCCGAGCACTTTACAAAAAATAACTAAAAGTGCTATAAACTGAAAATCAATCTGAGCCAAAAGACCCTTTGCTTCCACTTTTCTATCCCCACTGTTATTTTCAAGGGAAATATCTTGCAGAAGCCTCAAAACCGCATGCCCACCTAACATCTATTAGTCTCTGGAGCTCCCTAGGCTTCTCTTGTGGATACAGCTCTTTTTGGACAACAAGCCACTTGGTGTGAACAGCAGAACCAGTTACAAATTTATAAATATTCTGAAGAAGAGAAAAAAAGTCTTCAGCTTCAGGCACTGACTTTACCACATCAACAAGAACGAGATTCAAACAGTGTGCGTTACAGTGTACATAAAATGCAAACTTGGCATCGTTTTTAATGCGTGCAGCAACACCTGAATGCTTCCCACTCATCACAGAGGCACCGTCATAACCCTGTCCTACAAGGTTGTTTCTGTAGTCCAGACCATGCTTCTCCAGACACCCCACTATCATTTTGGTCAGATCCACAGCATCCAAGCTTTCTGCCGACTGAAAGTGAAGGAAGCTTTCATGTATGGCACCACTGTAATAGTAACGAACTACTAAAGATATTTGTTCTTTCTTTTGTAAATCTCTAGTCTCATCTGCCAACACACTGAACACCTCGCTTTGTTTAACTTCAGCTATGATTTCTTTTTGAACCATTTCAGCCAATCCCTGCAGAATCTCATTTTGGATTTGGTGGCTAGTATACTTTGCATTGCCATGTGCATCTAACCTTCTCTGCACAAAGGGGTCATGCTTTGCAATTTCATTCAAAATGGCTAAAAAATTGCCTTTATTGTCAGAGTCATCAGACTCCCTGTGACCCCTTTGTGCAATATTTTGAGTTGCTGTTAATAGTACACTGTTAGACCTTTTATTGTAATTTTACAGTACCCTTACTGGCAACAGTGTTGCCAGTAAGTTACTGTAATTACCATTCTACAGTACCTTTACTGTTATGATATTTCACAGTTAATTTTTACTGTGAGTGTGCTTTACAGTTATAACTGCATTACTGTAAATGTAGTTTATAGTATAATACAGTAATTGTATTTTATAGGAAAGCTGGTCTACTGTAAACTTGTTTCACAACATAATGTCAGAGTTTTACTGTAAATTAAAGTTTACATTTCTTTAAGATAAGAATATTTTACCATAAACCGAAAAATTTCATAAAAGAAATTTTAGTCCAAGTACTGTGAATAACAGGTATTTATTTTCAGCAGATTTGTAGAAATAAAATCCATTTACATATTCGCAATGTCATAAAGAACAATGTCACAATACAATATAATGTGCTGTAAAACAACAAAACCATAGAACACATTTCCTACATCAGAAGAACTTTTATTCCATTCGTCAAACAAAATCAGTGGGATCCATCTTGTGAAAGCTGAACTGTAAAGAATAAGACAGACAATGTGGGAGGTCATGAGATGGTCAGGAAGTTATCTACATTTTCAAATCGACAGGAAGTTGACAAATTAAGCTGAAGTGACAATGTTCACATGCATAAAATCTTTGTCATAAAGCAGCATTAAGTTGATAATTTGTTTTAAAAAAAAAATCAATTGGACTGAAGTGATAATAGAAGCTGCATAAAGAATGAGCAGGACTGGCTTCACTTCAGGTTTTTGGATTGTTTATGGCAAAAGCAGTCAGTCAGTCTTCAGTAATTCAAAAGATTGCGTACTACAAATGTCCCCAAGGGGACGATGAAGTACAACAACCTTTTTAGTCATTTTGTTGGTGCTGACAGATTACTGCAAAGGTGTGCCTAATAAACTGAAAACTGCATAGTATAAAAATACACCACACTTAAACGACTACACACTTATACATTTCTGTGATTTATTAAGAGATGCAGCGACATCCACTTTTTACCACGGACACAGAAAAGATGCAGGCTACTCTAAAGGGCTATTGTGTAGGAATCACATGGCATTTATAAATAATCATTAAAATCAGATTAAAAAGGCTAAAGTAAAGTCAGAGCATGCAAGATAGGAGGAAAAGA
Source organism: Xiphophorus maculatus (assembly GCF_002775205.1). Taxonomy (NCBI): domain Eukaryota; kingdom Metazoa; phylum Chordata; class Actinopteri; order Cyprinodontiformes; family Poeciliidae; genus Xiphophorus; species Xiphophorus maculatus. The sequence continues at coordinate 29,387,660 of NC_036464.1, forward strand.
CAACAAAATAATACACATTTACATTTGGTAAAATACTTACCTAGTTGGAAGTCCTCCATTCAAATTCAGCAAGTTGTTGGAAGAAGGTGGTGATCTGGGAGTTGACACTGACTACTTTCCTCTTGACAAGACTTCCCATCTTGCGGCTTGTACCGACTTTGGCTGTGCATTTGGTACCAACATCTGGATTGATCCTCACAAAGAATCTTTTAACAGAAATAAAATATATTAATTGTATTTTTTAATGAAGACGTACAATACAGCAATCAGCTATGGTTCTTCATCATCAGTCAAACTGTCATTAAATTTAATTCATAAATGGCTTGGTGTAGAGTACTTGCCGTTGTATCATCTCCAGCGTGGTGGATGCTGACTCCTGATACTCCAGACTGAAGACAGAATATGACCCAAGAAAGACGGCAAGGACGCTCGCAAAGTCATGTAGTTGCTCAGGCTGGAAAAATACCTTCTCCTCCATACTGACCATCCACCGGGTTGCAGACATCAAGCTATTTCCTAAAATAGACAAACCCTTGTCAGGCTAACGCTAGTGAGTAAAAGTACAGACTACCATAACAATTACATACATTGCTACGAAAAAATTATAGTGATAGAAAATATTCCTCTTACCAAGCATGATTACCCTTGGTGTAGTGGGTAAGGTCATTTCCATTTCAACAGACATCTTGGTGGAAGATACCTTTAAAACATAAAAGGAAAACTCTCTTAAATATGAATTACTGGTAGTAATTTATATTTAAAGGGCCAGTTCACCCAGATTACAACAGGTTTTTGAGAACCTCATCCCGGAGACAAGACTAGACTTTACCCCTACATCCTGCTACCACTCTGAAACAGCGGATGTGAATGACAGTTTGTGGGGCTAAATGCATTTTTTAAAGCATTACATTCCACAAGTACAGTTCCACAAGTGTTCAGTCTGACTTCTGCAATGGCGGTGACTCCTGTGCATGTGGGACCTGAATGCAGAAAATGTTCTGAAGGAAGCAGGACATTGCTCTATTCCACATGCAAACCGATAATTAGCTGTGTGTTGATGTTTCTTCACATGACTACAAAATTCTGTAAATTCTGAAGTACAAATGCTGCAGAATTTACACCTGTACATAGTTGCACCTGTTAGTACTGACTTAACTTTAAATTTACAGGAGCATGGTTTAAACATGTGAACAGTCCTTATGTGTAACCAGGGTTGGAAATTAACTTTTTTTGTCCACCTGCCACTATGGCTGAACAAACTAAAAAAAAATAACAGAAACTACTTTAATGTTTTTCACCTTTGTCCTCATTTACAGACTCTTATACACTATGTTGGAGATGTAATGGTACTTTAGCAGGCTAACCAGCTGTAGCAAGCTCAAAGTTATAGATTAGGTTAGCTGCTCCTCTACATTTCCAGACTATTTTGTGGCTTCAAATATGTTTGAACAGCTGTCTTTTTACCTGTTGTCTTGTCCTTTGAAGAGATGAAGCTATGTTAGCAGTCAGCAGGACAGAACTGCACAGCCACTTGGAGGGAAAAAGCTTGGGAGTTAAAAAAAGGTCATCTGAAGAAAAGGAAAAAAAAGAACAGAGTTAGAAATTCATCCTTGCTGACCTACGTAGTTAATCTGCACTTTTAACATTTGCAAGATCATGGTTTAAACAAATGAACAGTCATTAGATGTAAAAAAAAAAAAAAAAAGAGAAGGGGGGGGGATCAATTATCAGTTAAGGTTATATTGTTCGACAAAGGATGTAGCAACAATGCTAACAGACACTCAGCACTGAGCTCATCTCAACCCAAAGCCGCCCGAGGAAGATTAAGCGGCAAAAGTCAAGCTAAAACCTTCAACGGTAAAATTAGCACCTTAGCTAATGTTAACTCCGAACCAGCTCAAAAAATAACATCATATTTTCCTTTCTTTCACCTCATTTACAGACACGTAACTTATAAGGTTGCAATATGCCAGTTATATAAAACACCCGAGTTAGTAACGTAAAGGTAACGTTATGTTACCAGGCTAACCAGCACAAACCAGCTCATGCTGTAATGCTAAGTTATAGCATTATAGCATGATGCTATAAGCTACGTTAACTCCATCTAAAATGTACATTTCCAGACTAGGTTTTGGCTTCAAACAGTTTTCTATGAAGTGTTTTTTTACCTGTCTTGAAGAGCTGAAGCAGTGTGAGCCCACAGCACGGAGACAGAGCTGCACTTGCACTTGGAGATAAAAAGCTTCGGAGTTTAAAACAAACGTCATCAGAAAACAGTTGGAAGCGAAGCCACGCTTGATGACGTAGCTAGATAAACTGCACGTTAATGTTAGCTAGGATGTGAAAAAAACAAAAGTACATGCTCTCTTTCTGCCTTAAAAATATGTTAACCACTAAAGGAGTAAAAATACAGAAACAGGGAACCACGATGAAGCAGCTATGATGACCGTTGGAAATCAAATATAATTCTTACTGTATATTATAAGTACAGTACCACTACTGTAATGTGTAAACAGTAAATTACTGCAAATTCAAAACATACAGTAAGTTACTGTAATACTATGTACTTTACCCATAATGCAATGCAATTTACAGTAACTACTTGTAAAGATGTCTTATGGTAGTTTTACTGGGCATTTTGTGGTATTTAACTGTAGAAAATACAGCAAAGGATAACAGTGTAACACCTCAGCAACTGTTTTAATGTATTTTTTATTTTCTTCAACTTTCTGTTTCCTACCCTCATTTAAGGCATCAAGAATAGATCTGTTACACTCATTGACCCTTTTGTACTCAGTCCAGGCATACATTGCATTTATGTGCTCCTCTGATTTTGAATAAACTTTAAACCCAGCATCCTTAAACAAGGCTTTTTTCCAGTTGAAAAACCCTGCTTCAGATGTGAAGGATGATTCTGTATAACTAGGGAGGGAGAAATGCCTGCATGCAAAACAGTAACTGGCATTTTGAGATACAGAGTACTCAAGCCATGGATTGTCTTTGTACCAAGAGCTGTTGAAAGCCTTTGTTCTTGTTCCATGCTGAGTTCTTGGGAACTTTGACAGACATGGCTGAGCTGGACCTTCTGCTTTAGTTCTTGAGATGTCTGGAATAAATATTAGGTAATTATATTAAGTATTTTAAGAGTATTTTTGGGCAGACATCTCAATAAGTTAAGTTGTAATTAGTTAACACTACTATTGAACTATTGAAGTCAATCTTTTCTCGTAAAAAAAATTATAAATGTGTACAGGGTTAGTAGCAAGCAATCTTCGTTGCAGTGGCAGTGTGTGTGTGTGTGTGTGTGTGTGTGCGGCACTTATCTTGAACGTCTCCTTTCTTTCCTCTCCTGCCGGCATCGCTGCAGCGAAATCCTCCCCCGTCTCTCTCCTCTGGCTTCCCGTCAGTCCAACTGGTCCTGGCGTTGGATCTTTGGTTTGTCCAGATTGTCCCTCAGTCAATGTCCATGTTGTTCACAGATGAAACAAGCATCAAACAGTTCAGAGTCTTCTTCTCTCACAGCTCTGAAGCATGTTTATCTTTTCCTTCTCCACGCTGAAACAGGACAGCGGAGGTTTTAAAACTCAGTTGCACACAGTTTCGGTCCAAATGTCCAACAGGAGACCTGTGTCAAGAAAATCCGAGCTCATCCCACTTCCCCATGCTGGAGATTTTAGTTTAACAGTAATAATAAATAAAGTTATCTTTAAAATGAATCACTCAAGTGACATCAAGGCCCAACAGTAGACTTAAGTGTCAATAAAGTTAGTTTAACAGTAATAATAAATAAAGTTATCTTTAAAATGAATCACTCAAGTGATATCTAGGCCCAACAGTAGACTTAAGTGTCAATAAAATAAATCTGGTTGTGTGTGTTGTTTTTGTCTCATGCAAACTTTGCTTTAATTCTACTTTTTTCTATCTAATCATAAGAAATCATAGTCAGTCAGAAAGAGTCATTAAACAGGAAAAGCAGGTTTCCTGGAAAAAGAGGAAGTAAGTTCCAGCCTGCAGATTTATAAAAAATAGCTGAGACTATTCCTTATTTTAAATCATGAAAGTTTAAAGAATGAAATCTAAACATTTTGGTAATTTGATAAGATTCAAAGTAAAATACTTATATTAATATTGGTTTACTTGTAATAATATTTACACGAACATTTGTGGGAACAGTTACAAGAAAAACAAGTAACTGTAACTTTGGCATCAAATAATTAGAATCATGTATTATTCTTGGTTTCTTTTCAGAAAAACATCTGTAATAACTCACATTAAGATTATAATAAGTATAATTAATAAGTTATGGTTATAAAATCATAAATGAATGATAAATCAGAGAAGCTGAAGAAAATAAATGTGATATAAGTTATGGTTATAAAATTATAAATGAATGCTAAATCAAAGAAGCTAAAGAAAATAAATGTGATATAAATGTGATTTTGACATTGAACTTGAAATGGTGTAAAAGGTGTAACTGCAATTAAACATCACTGATATGTTGGAGGTAGAGAGTAGGTGAAAGGTGAAAGGCAAGGAACTAACAGGAGAGCAGAGATGATCAACGCCTTATTTAGGTGAAAGGTTGTGAAGACAACGGAGACAGGAGGTTGAGCAACTCTGAGACATCAGCACAGACATCAGGACATAATGTCTGAAGGACAGTGATGGATGTGAGGTCATCTGTCTAAGCAGACAGCCAATGAAAACGCACCAAAAGGGTGGATAAACCCTATATAAGGTGGGTGCAAAAGAGGAACCTTTCGTTGGATCCTCCGGGCAGCTTCGAGCCAAGAGATGGACAAAGAACTCTGCAGCTGAAGAAGAGCCGGGGCCACGGAGCCGAAGACTGTCCGGCCATGGGGACCAACCCGTCAGCCCTACAACCTGTGGCTTCAAATCGCACTTCTCTCATCGGCTGGGTTCAGACCCCAAAGACAAAGATGAAGACAAAGGCAAAGACAAAGAAGAAGAACTGGTGCCTTCCTTCCTGCCAGCACCAAGTCCTGTGTGACCTCACCATCCATGCGGAGAAGAAGCTCATCAGACCTACAGAGATTCCTGCCTTCGCCGATCAACATCTTCCTCCTGCTGCAACACCTTCTTCATCATCAGACCTGCGGAGATCCTGGCCTTCATCGATCGGCGTCTTCCTCCTGCTGCAGCACCTTCTTCATCATCGTGCCAGGTCTGGGGTTCGAAACACCAAACTCCGTCCGTCTCTCTCAAAGGTTCCTTTTTTTTTTAGTTCTCAGTCAGCAGTAGGGAAAGATAGACTAGATGATTGATTTTACTTATTTGATTATTTCTGCTACTGAATTAAGCTGTACTGACCCTTGCAAAACTGCCTTACTAATAAAATATTTAGCATAAAGAAAGTCTAAAAGATGTTGTGGACATTCAGTTAATGAGTCACCTTAAAGTTCTTTGATGGTTGTAAAATAGCTGTGATGTTTGATTCTGGAGAGGAAAAAGTTTAAAATGTTTTATAGGTTGCTGGTAGCCCATATTTAAAACGTCATCCTTGGGACTCGCCCGAGTCACTAAAACCTACCTGGTTCAATAACAAATGCAAGTTGTAAAATAAGAGAACGAGCGACCGTTAACAGGTGTGCTCTGTGAAACTAGTTGGCTGTAGGCTGCTCAGTCTGGCTAATTCACAGGGGGAAGAAGGGTGGGACACCTGGATGTAGGCCGTCAGAAAACCAGGCGAATCGTTTCTCGAAACCAGCTTAAACAGAGTTTACTTCAGTTCTGGACAGGGTAAATCCCGGCAGATTTAGGAAACTCAATTAACCCGTTAGATGGAGAGCTGGTAGCACATCTCCCCTCTCAGAAGAGGAAGCAGAGAGTGAGACAGTAGAGACAGAAAGGAGGGGGGGGGTGTTGCGCAACAACAAGTGGCGCCCAACGTGGGGCACGACTAACGAAGTAGGAGGGCCCTACCTGCCAAGTCAGTGAAAACAGATGTGAGGATCTGAATAGCTCACTTGGTTTGTTAACTCTTAGGGAATAGAGTTAATGGTGACTGATAAGGCCGTCAGTCACAACCCTTGCATTAACTGTATGGCATACAGGTGAGGGAAAGCTTCTACTGAGGATAAATGACCGGATCCAGACAGTGAAGCTAGTAGCCAACATAGTCTAGACCCATCCCTGCTCAAGAGCGCAAAGAGAGGCTTTGGGGGATAGACAACTCGAACCGACAGAGAGACGGAGTGATGGATGATCACTTCGAGGAGGAAAATCTGGGGAAGAAACCGGAGGAAGCCGGCCGTCCAGATCGTTTGGAAAAGGAGGAGACCTCAACAGAACTGCATCAACTTTCTGCACAGCTACCCAGGGCACCCAGGACAGCGGATGGAAGGTTTGTTCATCAAGAGCACAGTCCCATGGGGTTCAGTCTGCATGGATGTAGCAGAGCCAATGGGGATAACAGGAAAGAGAGGTGAGAAGTACCTCTTGGTGCTGATGGACACAGTGACAACTGCTAGAAGAGCAGGTCTTCCCCTGCAGAGGAACTCTGTTCACGTCACAGAAAGCAGGGAGGCGAAGACACTTCTCCTTTTTGCTCAGAGAAGAAAAAGGGAAGTTGCAGCTCAAAGTGTCACTGAAAGCAGGGCAGAGAGTTTGGATTAAAGCTCAAGATCGGCCTGCAACTACGGTGATCAAGCTGAGATTCAACGCCCGAGTTTTTGTAAAGCAAGTACTGAACTTCAACAGTACTACTGATGAAGAAAGGGGTCCATGAGGAAGCAGTGCTCAAGCCAGTTCTTAGCTACAGCGAACCAGAACATTACGAGAAGATGGCCAGAGAATCAAGCACCATGCCATCCTACAGTAGACTGGCCACTATTACGGGAAGGTTGCCGTTCAAAGAACAACTTCAAGGCTTTGGACTGGGAGGGCCGTGAAGAAATTGGACTATGCTAAAGAAGAACTCCTGTCACAACCTGATGGATTAAAATGGAAAAGGATCATGATTACGGATAAAGCGTCATGATGCTTATGCTTTTTGCTTTGCTCTGCTGAACAGCCAGAATTTTTTTTTTTGTTTGAGGCCTTCTGTCTCAGCCCATCTTCCCTAAAGAACCATCCCACATCCTGAAGAACTGACAGTTCATCCAGCGAAGGTTCCTGTAGAAGAATCAAAGCGATCCAAGTTTTCTTCGACATTCATCACCTCATGGGGGAAATCAAAACTCCAAGGAGGGGGTGTCAAGAGAAGTGGAGTTTTGATGACTACACTGAGCCCTCTGTGACAACTGAGGATGAAGAATCTGCATCTTCACATCCCAGACGAACCTCTTCTCTTTCCAGGGGATGAGGACGGCGAACTGCAGGAGGGTGATGGACTCCCAGCATGTGAAAGGTCTGACCTCGTGGAGGGGGTGTCAAGAAAATCCGAGCTCATCCCACTTCCCCATGCTGGAGATTTTAGTTTAACAGTAATAATAAATAAAGTTATCTTTAAAATGAATCACTCAAGTGACATCAAGGCCCAACAGTAGACTTAAGTGTCAATAAAGTTAGTTTAACAGTAATAATAAATAAAGTTATCTTTAAAATGAATCACTCAAGTGATATCTAGGCCCAACAGTAGACTTAAGTGTCAATAAAATAAATCTGGTTGTGTGTGTTGTTTTTGTCTCATGCAAACTTTGCTTTAATTCTACTTTTTTCTATCTAATCATAAGAAATCATAGTCAGTCAGAAAGAGTCATTAAACAGGAAAAGCAGGTTTCCTGGAAAAAGAGGAAGTAAGTTCCAGCCTGCAGATTTATAAAAAATAGCTGAGACTATTCCTTATTTTAAATCATGAAAGTTTAAAGAATGAAATCTAAACATTTTGGTAATTTGATAAGATTCAAAGTAAAATACTTATATTAATATTGGTTTACTTGTAATAATATTTACACGAACATTTGTGGGAACAGTTACAAGAAAAACAAGTAACTGTAACTTTGGCATCAAATAATTAGAATCATGTATTATTCTTGGTTTCTTTTCAGAAAAACATCTGTAATAACTCACATTAAGATTATAATAAGTATAATTAATAAGTTATGGTTATAAAATCATAAATGAATGATAAATCAGAGAAGCTGAAGAAAATAAATGTGATATAAGTTATGGTTATAAAATTATAAATGAATGCTAAATCAAAGAAGCTAAAGAAAATAAATGTGATATAAATGTGATTTTGACATTGAACTTGAAATGGTGTAAAAGGTGTAACTGCAATTAAACATCACTGATATGTTGGAGGTAGAGAGTAGGTGAAAGGTGAAAGGCAAGGAACTAACAGGAGAGCAGAGATGATCAACGCCTTATTTAGGTGAAAGGTTGTGAAGACAACGGAGACAGGAGGTTGAGCAACTCTGAGACATCAGCACAGACATCAGGACATAATGTCTGAAGGACAGTGATGGATGTGAGGTCATCTGTCTAAGCAGACAGCCAATGAAAACGCACCAAAAGGGTGGATAAACCCTATATAAGGTGGGTGCAAAAGAGGAACCTTTCGTTGGATCCTCCGGGCAGCTTCGAGCCAAGAGATGGACAAAGAACTCTGCAGCTGAAGAAGAGCCGGGGCCACGGAGCCGAAGACTGTCCGGCCATGGGGACCAACCCGTCAGCCCTACAACCTGTGGCTTCAAATCGCACTTCTCTCATCGGCTGGGTTCAGACCCCAAAGACAAAGATGAAGACAAAGGCAAAGACAAAGAAGAAGAACTGGTGCCTTCCTTCCTGCCAGCACCAAGTCCTGTGTGACCTCACCATCCATGCGGAGAAGAAGCTCATCAGACCTACAGAGATTCCTGCCTTCGCCGATCAACATCTTCCTCCTGCTGCAACACCTTCTTCATCATCAGACCTGCGGAGATCCTGGCCTTCATCGATCGGCGTCTTCCTCCTGCTGCAGCACCTTCTTCATCATCGTGCCAGGTCTGGGGTTCGAAACACCAAACTCCGTCCGTCTCTCTCAAAGGTTCCTTTTTTTTTTAGTTCTCAGTCAGCAGTAGGGAAAGATAGACTAGATGATTGATTTTACTTATTTGATTATTTCTGCTACTGAATTAAGCTGTACTGACCCTTGCAAAACTGCCTTACTAATAAAATATTTAGCATAAAGAAAGTCTAAAAGATGTTGTGGACATTCAGTTAATGAGTCACCTTAAAGTTCTTTGATGGTTGTAAAATAGCTGTGATGTTTGATTCTGGAGAGGAAAAAGTTTAAAATGTTTTATAGGTTGCTGGTAGCCCATATTTAAAACGTCATCCTTGGGACTCGCCCGAGTCACTAAAACCTACCTGGTTCAATAACAAATGCAAGTTGTAAAATAAGAGAACGAGCGACCGTTAACAGGTGTGCTCTGTGAAACTAGTTGGCTGTAGGCTGCTCAGTCTGGCTAATTCACAGGGGGAAGAAGGGTGGGACACCTGGATGTAGGCCGTCAGAAAACCAGGCGAATCGTTTCTCGAAACCAGCTTAAACAGAGTTTACTTCAGTTCTGGACAGGGTAAATCCCGGCAGATTTAGGAAACTCAATTAACCCGTTAGATGGAGAGCTGGTAGCACATCTCCCCTCTCAGAAGAGGAAGCAGAGAGTGAGACAGTAGAGACAGAAAGGAGGGGGGGTGTGTTGCGCAACAACACCTGACAGTCGTCCCTTGAATGTAAATGTTCCATCAGTTCTCTGGTGTCAAAAACAAAATTAGGATCAACAGACACTTCAGTGCCTGGAGGTGATAGAGGTCTTCTTTGTCTTCTTGATTTTCTTGATTCTCTGGATCTTCTCGGTCACTTTCATCAGCTGGTTTTGTAGGAGGGACATCATCTGGTCCATGGGAGAACAGGTTTGAGGAGTTGAGGTCAGAGGTCAGATGCACTGTGGCAAGGCTCAGACAGAGGGAAAGAGAAGAAACAAGTAGAAATTGATTAGGGCTTGTTTTGTTGTTTCCCTTGGTTTTCCTATACATATGTATTTATGAATCTTATTTTAATCTTTTGCATGATCATCAGAGAAACCTGAGAGAAATTGTTTGTACAGTTCTTTGAGCTGCTGGTAGTAAGAAAGGGTCCCTTATAAATAAAATTGATTGATTGATCCTTTTAAGAAATAAAAGAATTTTGTTTATTCAAATACACAAAAACAAACAAAAAATTCTACATATTAAGGCCTGTAATTTAATAAGAAAGATTTTATGTTCAGCATTTTTATTCTTTATTTGTTTCCCCTGCTTTTCTTTTCAATATTTCATTATCAAATAGTCAAACAATTCACTCTGAGGAGGAGATTGCATTCTGGAACCACGTAGACCCATTCTTCTTGAATTGGGTGGGATATCCTCTTTAGACTGCAAATGTCTTCACAGAATCCAACAAATCAGCTTTGTGGTTGCTCTGCCTCTTACTCCTTTAAGAGGGGCCTTTATTTCCGATAAAGGTCTTTAGAATTCTCCAAAGGTTTAGTCTCCTTAATTTAGAAAACCAAAATTCAAGAAAATACCTGCCTTATTCATCGATAAGGACTTTCACTAGGACCCTCAGCCTAGAAACCAGTGGTTCCTTTTTTTTCTCTTCCGTTTGAGACTGTAACTCAAACAATTCTACAATTCTGAAGGGACTCTTTCCCAACGGTTGTTTTTCTTTTTTTTATTATTTTTATTATATATATATATATATATATATATATACACATATTATAAATTTTTGCCTGTGGGATTTTAACCCAAATATAATTTTACCCAGATATAATATGTGTTCAAGAAACATGGTTAAAACCTAACCTAGATTTTAAGATTCCTGGATAGAAAGACAGGATAGAAGTAATGGTAGTGGAGGAGGATGTGCCACTTTAATTAAAGATGGAATAGCTTATAAGAAAAACCCAATGAATAAAGAATTAGAATGTGTTATTAAAGAAGTATTTAATCTAAGAAAATATGGAAATATTAAAATGATAAATTCTTATAATCCATGTAAAAATCTTGACAGTGAAATGTTTAAGGAAATAGCAGGGAAACTACGTAGAAGAGAATTATAGTGTGGTGATTTTAATGCCCACAATAGTCTTTGGGGTAGCAGGAAGACAGATCACAATGGTAACATAGTTGAAGAAATAATGGATAAAAGGTAATTAGTTTGTCTTAATAGTGGAAAAGGTACAAGAGTAAATATACATAAAAGTACAGTTTCATGTCTTGATATTACATTAATATCTGATTGTCTTGTTAGTTCACGTGAATGGTATGTTAACTGGGAGTCTACATTAGGGAGTGATCACTTACCAGTGAGTACAATAATTGACAATATAAACAGGCAAGATGATTTCATATTAACAAGATGGTGCTTCAATAAAACTAATTGGCTAAAATTTTAAATAAATTGTGAGAAAACCAGTCATATGGTTACATTAAAAGGCAACATTGAAGAATGTACAAGTCAAATAACAGACCATATTTTAAACGCTGCAAATTCTAGCATATCAAAAATAAAAGTAAAAGGTAAGAAAAAAGTAGTTCCTTGGTGGAATGATGAATGTAGTAGAGCAGTTAAAGATCGTAACAAGGCATTTAAAATATTACAGAAAACTTTCACATCCAAAAACCTTATTGAATATTAAAAGAAAAGAGCAAAGGCTTGAAAAATTATTAAGGAAGCAAAAAAGAAAACATGGAGAGAATATTGTTCCTCAATAGATTCAGAAATAAAATTACAGAATGTTTGGTCAATGTTTAGGAAAATGTCTGGGAAAAGGAATGATGTTAAAATACCATCCTTAGTTAGAGGTGGGGGGATATTAGTTTTACATAAAGATAAGGCAGATTTATTAGGTGAGACATTTGCTGCAGTTCATAGTGGCAAGCATCTTACAGACATTCATAGACGGCAGATGATTCAAAAACTTGGAAATCATAAAAATATATGTCAGCATTAGACATGAATATAACCATGAAAGAACTTAAAACAGTATTGAAAGTGGCAGAATATTCAGCTCCCGGGGAGGAGCAATGCTATGTTTCGACAGATTCTGGAAGTAACTTTGAAATTAATATTAAAACTGTTTAATAAAATATGGAAAGAAGGTTTAATACCAAATAGCTGGAAAAGGGCAACAATACTACGGTTTAATAAATCAGGGAAAGATCCTATCAGTCCAAATAATTATAGACCAATAGCTTTAACTTCTCATTAAAGTAAATGGATGGAGAAAATAATGGTCAACAGATTAGGATTTGTTCTTGAGCATAAGAAATTAATTAATGGATATCAGTGTGGCTTTAGAACAAGGAGATCAACAATGGATGCACTATCTAGAGTCAGTAAAATGACATAGGGAAAGCTTTAAAAATGAAGGAAATAATGATTGTAAAAATATAAATATAAAAATATAAATATAATATAAAAATATATAAATATAAAAATATAAAAATCAAAAAAATATAAATATAATTTTTCTTTTTACATACTTACCAGTTTTCTAGTGTTTTTCTTTTATTTTTAAAGGTTAATCTTTTTTAAATATGTTTTGTACACCAATGTTAAATTTCTGGAAAGTCTAATATATTTTATAAACTAACAGCTGCCATTATAGTTGGATGTAGTACCCAGATGTGATACTCTAATGACGAGTAGCACTACTTCAATATAGTTTTAGTAAGTAACTGCAATAAACTACAAAAGTAAGAGTAACAAAGTATTTGGTGAAATGGCTATTATGAACTACTTAATTTCAGCAGACATGAATAAAAGTGAAGTTATTTGCACTGTTGGGTATTTTAAAACCAAAATGAAAAATATTAATACAAGATAACAAATTAAGGTTAGAAGAAACCTAACAACATTTATCTGTGTATCGTGTTTTATTTTTTTATGGATTAAAATGTGTTCTTCATTCAGTTAAGTTACTTGCATTAGGTTGCATATCAACAAAATTTACTAAAGAGTATAACATATGGAAAAATAGTCCTAATTTTAATTAATTTTTGGGGGTCAAAAGTTCCAGAGTAATTGAGTAAATCTAATTATCTAATACCTGCCTTTGGCTGTTTGAGCAATATCACTTTCACAATTTCAATAAATTTTTTGCAGAATATATATCTGGAAGCCATTGTGACTTGAAAATTAATTGTTAAATCCTACAAAACAGTAACAATAATGTTAAAGAACCTACAGTGGTTAATTCAAACATGCCTTTTTTTCTACCAATCATTTGTATATGTCCTGATGTGTAATAACCTTTTTCTTTTATGTTAGTAGCTATTATGTTGTGTTCTTGCTCCATTTTGAGTGGGAATGAACCACGTCTTGTTTAAACATATCTGCAATGTATGTAGATGTTGTCTCACATCTGTCTTGCATTCTCATACATGTTTATAATTTTTATGTTGTGAAATATGCCCTTGATAATTTTTAACTTAAAAACTTTGTATCATCAGAGAAGTCTGTCTTCAGATGTCAGATGGACAGAATTTGTTGGCAATGATGTTCAGGTGAGATGTTCTGATGGGACACTTGTGGTTCTGCTTATTTTCAACCATTCCTGCTTTAAATGTTTATAATCAATACTGTGGGTACGGCTGTTGTCCTTTACCTCAATTTTATTGTTATAGTAATGATACATTAATTTTTTTCCCCCTTCTTGAATTTTCTCTTAAACATCACAGGGATTGCCTAAACAAGGACTGTCCAACAACTGTGGGATGTTTGTAGTGATGGTAACATCCGCCTCCACCCACCATATTGCTGTATGGTTTGTATAATAGACATAATAATCACATTTTCTCAACAGTATGCACTGTACTTTGTGATGGGAGCATCATTTGATTTCAGCGAGGGAACAGATGAGAGTCTATGCTTTCTGTTGGAGATTTCATTAAATGTGAACCTGTGATGTCCATAGAATGAGAATGATATGATGACAATACAAAGATGGTGGTGTCTCTCTCTCTCTCTCTAGAGCAACTTCCCTGTGAGGTAAAAACAATAATGGTGCACTGTACCATGTCATGTTACACATATGTCAGTTTTTTAAGAAAACCTTCAATTTGTCCTTTTAAAAGAACTACAAAAGGAGAGAAAGCAGAAAAAAAGTTGATGAGGGCAAAATGTGAGGTAAGCTGCAGCTAAAATTCATCACTTTGTAGTTTTGAATCATGTAATTTGTATTATGTCTATTCACAGTGCACTTTTGTTCTATGCTTATTTTTTAAGTCTGAAAGAAAATCAGGATAGAACAGTTAAAAGGGTTGAAGCAGTTTTGATATTTGGATTTGCATTCATCTTTCACTTAGAAAATATCTGTATTTTTACAGACTCTGTGTGCTGATGACCACACCTATGCCAAAGCAGCCTAGGCACAAATGGAGGATAATTTTTTACATTTACACATAACTAGTCATTTTGATTTGTATATCTTTATGTGCAAATGATACTAAAACCCTAAATGATTTTGAAAAATAATAATTAAAATTAATTATTTGGTCAGTGTTTTTATACCATTAGAGATGAAAGGGTAATATAATGAGAGATATAAAGTGTTAATTATTGTTTAATGCTCTTCACCATGCAGGTACAAAGGATACCGCCAATCTTACAGGTGAGATTCATTCATAATCATATGTGTCATAGCCATTCTTCCGGTATGACAGTCTTGCAATGCACCTGTTTTTTATTTTGTTTGTTTTTTTTATTTTTATTTTCAGATGCCTCTGAATGTTCTTGAAGCTGTTCTGCAGGAGGTGATACCAGCACAGGGAGACTCAGCTTACCTCACCTTGGCATTGACCTGCAAGTGCTTTGAAGTCGTTGTGTCTGACCCAGTTTTCAGGAAGAAGGCTCACTTTGCTTGGCTGGATGGTAAGGATCTTTGACTTTTTTTCACCTAAAACATGTGAAATTAGATTTCAACTACATGAAATCGATTTTTCATTAACAGGTGAGATCAACTGGGGTAAATTTTCAGAGTCATTCAAGGCAGAAAACCGGATTCCTTTTGCGGTTGTAACGTGTTCTTCATGCAACCGGCAATATAAAGACTGTGGGCTTCACCGGCAATGGAAGACAAGGAGAGTACCCTGGTTACTACTGTGATGGCCGACCTGGACACTGCACTGACTGTCAATACTGAATGCAAGGAGAATATTAGTTGCTTTCCACAGTCTTTCACACATTTCAGTTGTCACACATTGTTCGTTTTTTTTGTGACATGCCATTTTAAATCATTTCTGCTGAAGCACATTTGCCTTTTGACTTGTGCAGTCATCCTCGTAATGTGTTCTTTCAATATTATTTACATTTTTGAATGTTCCTTTTGTTGTAGGTCAGTTGATTTACATTATTTAGTTTTCATAGAAATGGTGCCGTTTCCACACAAAGTTACATTGTGGCTGTAATTTGTTGGAGAGAGTAGAACCAATAATGTAGTTGTAAATATATTGTAACAGCGTTGTTTAACAATAGGATGACCTTGTTTTAAAAATTTTAAATGCAAGCAAAGCTAATAACTTGCAATATTTTATATGTGTAAATACAATGTTTCCTATACTTTTTGAACAATGACTGGAATCAATACAAAGTTTCTTTACAAACCTGACGTACAGCTAAGTTGTTTATGTTTTAACAGTCAGAATCAACTGTTGGTTTTTTTTGTAATAAAGTAAGCACATACAGAAACATATTGTTCGGTTACAAAGTCATAATACAAACATAAGATTAAAGGTATCCTGAGCCGGACTTTATGAAGGAAGAGAGATGAGCCCGGCGCCGTTAGGCTGGGACGGAGGCACCTGATCAGGTGATTGGCTGAGCAGATAAGATGAAGACAGTTATAGTTAGAAATTACACATTGGTTTAATTTATGTAACCAGTGACTTTATTCAAAAAGGTTTTCATATAGAAAAAAGATCATTCTCTCTGGCAGTTACCAGCGCAGTGTCTACTGCCGGGGTCCGAGCGCCAAAGATTATTTCTTGTCAAATAAACTTTCTAAAACCTACTTTCTCTGTGAGTCTTTCCAGGTTGAAGCTGCATTTAAAGTTTTAAATTAATCCCTTTGGGTTTTGCAACAATTGGATATTTAAGGTCTTTATTTTATGAATCGATTGCAATTGATAGAATTGATATGGAATTTCTAAATGGAATAGTGGGACACCAATCAGTTTACTGGTTGAACTGGAGTCCTTATAGCAAAAGATTCCAACGAGACATTATGGTAAACAATGATAATAGCTGAGCCAGGTCACCTGCAACCAAAAATATTCTAGTTTTCGGAATGGCACTTGTTAGAAGTTCAGAAGTCCTTTGGTTTGTTTGTAAATTATATTCACAATGTGAATAATAAGAAAAATATTTGGCAAATAAGCAACAAAAGTGCACTGTGAATGGACGTACTAAGTTGGCCAAAATTGTTGACTAAATGTTTTACTGACCAAACCTCTTTTCCATCTAGTTCTTATTTAATAAGCCAGAGGCTATTATATTTTAGATTTTAACTTATTTATTTTAAGAGTACAATTCACGACATCAAATTATATTATTTGAACTTCAGCACCAGCAAGTATTTGTTTATATCTGTCTATATCTGAGTTGTGGTTGTTTGTGTTCAGCCAAAGCCACAAGGAGATCACTGAGTTCCAAACACGCCTGTCTGCCTTATTTGCATGTAATATCCCACTCAGTTTTTTTATCTTCCCATCCCTGCTTTGTATGCTTCCGCTGATATCTATGAGATATAAATTTATATATTTTTCAGGGTTTTTTGCAAATAAAAGATTCCCATCACTGTTTCCCCCTCCCCCCCGTTGTTTTTAACACGAATTTGGTCCTGGTGGCATCTTAGCATGAACTCTTGTGTGTGCACTTGCATATCTTTGTGTGCTTGGCAGGAGGCAACAAGGGCAGGGAGAGCAGAGAGGGGTTTTATGATGAAATTTAGTGGCAATTTGAAGTCTCCAATCACCGAATCATACAACAAACAGAGGGGGAAAAGGCAGAAAGGTGAATAGACAGAAATAGGAGGTGAAGAAAAAGATGGAAGGTTCCAAAGAGAGCTGAAAGAGGTAAAAAAAAAAGGAGAGAAAGACTGTTAATTACTTCGTCGCACAGTAAAACTAGAGACATGAAAGCATAGCCTCGGTCTGTTTATTATATGAAAAAAAATCTATTTCTGTGTCTCTGATTGTGCCATTGCATCTCCTGCAAGCTTTTTCCCTCCTTCTCTGAGTCTGTCAGTCTATGTAATTAGTCTCATTCCTTTCCACACAACAGCTATAGCTGCAGGTTTCACCAAGTTGACGTTGGAGCATCAGCGATAAACAACTCAGTCAGATTTGTTGCTCTCTGTGTGCTTCTAGGGAGGACATCTGAATCACACGCAGAGACAGCAGAGAGAAAGAACAGCAGGGATGGAGGAGAGGGGGATGAAAAGGAAGAAAGAAAAGGCATCAAGGAGGCCCAGAGCCGGGCGCTAGTTAGCACCGTTCAGCAAGGAATGATGAGGAGTTGCATCATCAGAGAGAAGGAGAGGGGAGATCACCTACTGGAAACATCAAAACATTTTAACCTTGATGTTCTCCTCTGTATCGTAGCTGGACTGCGGGGCATCACAGAAAATAACGTGACCCCGCTGACCTTGGAGACAAAAAAAAAATCACGCCGTAATTGTGTTGCATGTTTCATCTCTGAACGCTGGGGCACCATTGTGTTTTTGGGTTAAAAACAAGTTCAGGTGTCAGATTTTCAGACTCCCCAGTTCTCACTGAGATATTTCAAAAGATAAATGTAAAAGTTCAATAAGATGTGGCAAATATTTACAAGGAGGGAAGAAAAGAAGAGACTGTCAGCTATCCAGTTATTCATCCAATCATCTTTAGGATGGATGGATGGATGTTTTAGACAGTGTGTCCAGCTCTAATGTTGGTTAATATTTTTACATTATTAAACTAATGATCTGGTAGATGAGTAAACTCACTTCAGGACTCAGCGATGAGCTGAACATGGCTCCCAAACAGCTGAGATCATTATACATCCAAGCTTAAAACTAAAGGATTATAAAGAATAAATAAAAAACCATATGCATACAGAAAATTAGAAGAGCTTCATTAATAGACAGAAAGACATGACATATTTTATGCATATTTGGTGGATATTCAGGCAACAAAGCATACTATAAAATGGCAGGCAGAGGTAGGGAACTTAAAAGGACTTCATTTCCCAACCAAAATGCAGGAGGAATAACAAAAGGAGGCTTACAGAGCATGTATATTTCTCCTTTTTTGAGCCTCACACAGTTTAAACTGTACACATTTTCCTTTGCACTGTGAGTTCATTTGAATTCAGTCATTTGAAAAGATAAAGTTCTTTAGAACTAGAAGTTTTCTAGAAACTTTTACCCCCTCTCCCTTCCTTTTTTATCAACTGGAACTCATTTGTTTCACCTTGTTTGCAGAGCGCTACCAAAAATTCAAACAAGGGAGAACAAAACGTTTGCCAGTTTTCCTGTTCTGCATTTTAATGCTCTCTACAGCAGGGAGAGTTGGTTTTCTGCTGCCTCCTTCTTAGAAAAACAACAGCAGCTCTCTCTTTGCCTGTACACAGAGTGGAGCTGAGCTTCAAGGCTGCTTTTTAAACACGATGACAAATAAGTGTATCATCTGTAGAGGAGATTAATGTCTATTTGAACATATCCAGGGGCTTTTCTGTTTTTGATCTTTGCTTCAGTGGCGTGGGTTCTCTCTGGGTACTCTTGTTTCTGCCCAAAGGCCAAAAAACAAACATATTGATTGCAAATTAACCTTGAATGGGTTTGTGAACAAATAATTGATTTGCAATAAAACAAAAAAACTTAATGTCTTATAGCAGTGGTTCCTAAAGATTGTCTGGGCCCCCCATTGGATTACAATAAAATCCAATGGGGGGACTCTGCTCATTTTCATGTCTGATAATATGGCAGCCGTTCAACCGGGCTTTGTAAGGTTGGTGAAGAGAGTGTTTACTAAAGGACAACACTGTGGAATTCCCAGTACCAGTGTGGTTGTGAGTTTTTGACCGTCCTGACAAGTCTGCCACCTCCTCTCCTCCCTTAAACACAACCCAAGCGCATTACAAACACAACAAACCGAGAATTTAACCCAAACTAAATCTAATAAGAAAAGTAAACAACTTCAAAATATAACAAGCAAATCCAAAACAGCAATCTAAGAGACATGAAATATACTCAAAAAAGGAAAAACTAGGCCACATTACCACAATTACAGTGAAACACTTTTGTGTAACTTTTTTTAAAATTCATCCATACCGCTTCCCGCGGCCCCCCTGCAATGGCACTGTGCCCCCACTAGAGGCCGCGCCCCACACTTTGGGAACTACTATTTTATAGAAACATAGACCTTACCGAGCTCCGCCCACAACCGACCTAGAAAATCCCACATGGCCGCAAGTCTCACAAACAAAGCCTGGCAGCGTGTTTCTATGTAAACATGGCGTCTTCCACTTCGACTGATTCTCTGCAGTGTATTTCTGACTCGATTAGTGCATCATTTCTACCGGATTTTCACAATATATCAGCTAACTACAATGGACAGAGGAACTAAGAAGTTCATGTCATCTTTTTTGGATGAGATCAAGGTGTTTGAGCCATGCGATGCCTCCAACATTGTTCATGTCACAGCAAAATGCTTTCGCTCGATGAGGAAAACGGCAGATCCACACACCCTCTACATCAATATAGCTGTGGACAAGATCACTGATGCCTATTGTTCTTGCAAGGCTGGGTAAGTCGGGCATTCATCGTTTTGTAGGTTACTTTTGAAATCAGTGGGTGATTCCTGTGGTTTGTTGGCAAATGTTTGAGTGTGCCTAGACCTGATACACTGTATTTGGTGCTAGAGTGGCTAACACGAGTAACAGTTTAGTCCAAAGCCTTTTCTGCTCAAATAAAATCTTTAGTGCATGTCAGATACAGTACACATTGCATATTGATCTGTTTAGCTAACGTAAAACTGTGTAGCAGACAGGCTCCAAGGTGTAGAAGTTGTATCAGTACTGCCATTATGCTGTACTTAGATAATGGGAAGCGTGTTTGTGAGAGGGCTACGCACGTGGTAGCTGTGCTACTCCGTAGAATGGGCATCAGCCAATGAAAAGCGGCCCCTGTGGTAAGGTCCATTGCAACATAAAGTCACAGGCACAAGACCCCGCCCCCATCTCCCTGCTGGAGGGCTAAAAGATGCTCAATAATGATCACTAGCATTGGTTTACCAAGTTGTCAACATGCAGGGATGCAGTGCTATCCTACTTACCATCAACACTATGACAACTAGATACCTTGGGTAAGGTGATCACATTTCAGTAAAAGGTTTTTATGCTTCTCTCTCTCTTTGAGAGAGAGAGGTTGTTTATGCTAGCTTGACTTTGACAACTGAACATGTGATGTGGAATTTGGCGTTTTTCAGTTCAGTTAAAGAAAATAAAGCGACTCACACAGTAACTCAGACAGCTCATCAGCAGAGCAGGTGCTTAAATGAGCTAATCAACCATTACTGTGTTCAGATGATCAAAATAAACAAAGCCTGAAAACATGACACTATTGTGGATTGAATTTTTGTGTGGAAAATATTTGGGTGTTTTTGGTTTTGAATCTTGGTACACTAGTGGAGCTGTTGTCAGTTGCTATGGCAACAAGCCTGTGTAGCATAGCTGACACAGAGAGCAAAGAAGAATGTGAGTGGTCGACAGTTTTCTGTTATTTTTTCCAGTGTTGTGGCACACTGCAGTAAATTAATACCTACATCTCCAGGTTTCTGACTAGATTTAACCTTCTGACCCACATGCAGAATCAATGGAGTCCAAATAAGGAATTGGGTTTTATTTTCAAAGAAATAAACTACTGACAAATCTTGATCTTTTTGGAGGACGGAAAGGGTCACGTGATCGGTGGTGTTTGGAATGAGAGTGGAGTTAATGGTGGCCAGAAACGAGTTTATCAGGGATGAAGTAAGAGAGAGATTACTTTAGAAAGATTCAGAGTGAGGCGTGGAGGAAAAGATGGCCAGGGTCCTGTGTGGAGAATGATTGATGGGGATTCCTTAGACCAATGCGAGGAGGGTGGGGATACAGAGAGCCAGGAGTCTGATGGAGCAGGGTGGAGAAATGAGGAACGATAGAGCAGGCAGGCAGGTATTTCCAGGTAGAAGGAAAAACAGCAGAACTAATTCTTCCTGGAAATCCAATGAGACAAACTGATAAGTGTTAATCATCCAGCACTGACTGAAGGCTCTGCAGCTCTTTTATTCCCAGCACTCTGATGAGGCTGATGAGCTCCACCTGTGTAGGCTGCCCAGGTTCTCCACCAAGATCCTCACTGGAAACACTCACACACGCACACACACAGGAACCCTGACAGTTTCATTTAGTTAATGTAATTGCTTTATCACAGCAACGCGGCTGTGGTGGCAAGGAAGAGAATCATCTTTTTACCCCACAGCGTTGTACACATATGTAAAATTTCCAGACGTAAATGAAGAAGATAGTAAAAATTTGCATCCAAACTAGTTTCAGTTCTAAAAACTGAACTGGCTATAAAGCTCTTTGTCACGTTTTGATGTTGGGTTGAGATTTTGTTGTTTGTGTATTTTTGTTTAATCACTTATTCATTTAGTTCACTTTAGTTTTACCTTTCAGGGTCATTCCAGCTTTATAATTTGAGATAACTTATTTTGGTTATATTTGTCTTCTTCTTTTCCTTGTTTCAGTCACTCATAGTGTTTCTAGTTGTGTTTGATTCTTAGTTATTTCACTACTCTAGGTTTAAGTTCTGTTTTTTTTTGTCTGATTCTATTAGGGTGACCATATTTTAGTTTGGGAAAACCCGGACAACCTGCAGCAGGGTGGGTGCTGCCCGCACTGACGCAGCTCAGGGATTACGTGACACGCAACGCCGTGCGCAGTGCCCTACAATGCACTGTAAGCTATGTAATGTGTTTTGAGGCAGTTGACCAAAATCCCGGACGATTTTTAAATTCCCCCCGGACATCTTTTTAGGTCTGAAAAGTAGGACATGTCCGGGAAAAAGAGGACGTCTGGTCACCCTAATTCTATGTCCATCCCTCACAGTGTTTCTAATTAGGTTATTTCTTTGTTTAATCCTTCTAGCTATTCTAGTTCTGTGTTCCTTACTTCCTGTCTGACATTTGTTTGTGTACATATTTTAGGGAGATGCAGCATACAACTTAAATGGCTTGAATTCATTAAGATGAACTCTCCATAAAAAAATCTTTCATAGGCGTTTGTCCAAAATGCTAAACCAGTGGCAAATGAAGGTTCAAAACAGATAATACGCTGTTTAGATCAGCCTTGTTTCTGTTTGGTTCTTTTATAGTTTCCCTTCCTGTCTCTCTTTCTAGCTTATGTTTTTCTTTAGTTTTAGACTTATTCCCAGCTCCCTTGTGTTTCCTCCCTCACTCTTTTGTGTTCCCCTGTGTATCCTTCCAGCTTTCCTGTGTCACCTTCGCCTGACCCCTCAGCCTGGCTCCTGCTCTACCACTCTCATTTGCAATCAATTAGTCTGATCAGCTCAGGATTTTTTGTCCAGCTCTCGACCTTACAGTATTTTAGCTCCTCATTCTCACCCACATCTCCTCAGGCCCTTACGTCTATTCATGTTTACTTATGTTAGTCCATTGTACTTACTTGTGTTTTTCCTTGTGTCCTTTGCTGGATGTTTTTGGATTGTTTGTTCCTGATCTCATCATTAAATCACCAAGCGCAGCTACTGCCTAAGTCTTCTCTACTTTTGGGTCCTACATCACTCCAGCCAACATCATGACACTCTTTCCTGATTGAGTTAACCAACAGGGAATTAAAACTGAATTTTCTCTCAGTGTTTTTCTCTCTCACCTTGACAGCTAACCCTACTGTTTCTTACTAGCCATACAAGGAAAATTATGACAATTTTATGTTACCCTGTTAAAATAGATGCTTTCTTCTTTGTTGAATACTTTTGAGTGAAATTGAAAGCAAAGTAGTCTAGTAACGGAATCTTTTGGAAATGATAATAATATGGTCTACAGCAGTGTTTTCCCAACCCTGGTCCTCAAGGCACACTGTCCTACATGCTTTAATGTGCCTGATTCAACAAACGCCTGTTAATCAGTCATCAATTGAAAGCTGAAGTCATCAATGAAGTCATTCAGCCCTCGACAGCGACCTCCTGCCTGGCTGAGTTGTGCATTAAGATCTTTGCCTCAGTTCACAGCAGCCACAGGTGTTACTGTTGGTTTTTATAAAGGAGGTCTGGGGAAGATTTGGGGGATTTTTTTTGGCTTACTATCTGTTTTGAACCTTTATTTGCCAATGGTTTAGCATTTTTGGACAAACGCCTATGAGAGATTTTATTATGGAAAGTTCATCTCAATGAATTCAAGCCATTTAAGTTGTATGCTGCATCTCCCTAAAACATGTGCACAAACAAAAGTCAGACAATTTTGACTATGGATTTTAAAAGCCAGATTGTTGAACCAGCCAGCTTACCCTGCAGTTCCTTGACATAAGAAGTACTGTCGTCATAAAAGCTGCACAAGGACAGTTAAAACACCCAACCTAAAAACCCCCTCCAGTTTCATTTTAAAGCACTTTCACATTTCCTGGACTGTTTTGTTCTGTGAAGGGCCGCATATTGCCTGAAAATACACGGGCCTCTAGATCTCCTTTTAATTTCTGAGCTGAGGTCATTGTACTTAAGGAAATCAGTCATGAACAAAGACTTAGTGACGTAAGTGAAACTCTGAGACATTTACCGTCAAACACTCAACTAGACAGCTCTTTTGAAATCATTTCTGTGGTCTTCCGTTGTCAACATTGAGGCTCACGTAAAAAAAAATATTCCCATAAAAGACCTTCCCACTCACTGCCATTGGGAGAACTCCAGTAAGCATGTATAGTATGTTTGTTGGTTAATGTATGGAACAGCAATAAGTCTCATCTACCAACATTTTTAATAAATCTTCCCATTCTGTTTTGTTTTCAAGTTTCCAAATAAAAATTCAATATTAAAAGCATTTAGAGTTTAACGGCTACAAAGTGTATAGTGGTAGAGTTAATGTCTTCTGATTGTTTTTATATTAGTGTCTTTTTTTTATCTATATGCTGATAATTGTGTTTGTTGTAAAAGGTTTTGTTGTTTCAAAACATTTTAGAGTGGTTCCTCATAAGACAACATTAAATGTAGGTAACTGTGTTAAGTGAATACTATCTCCAGTGACCGTTTTTGAGTAGAAATGTTGGCTTAAGCTTTGAGGAAATGTCTCTTGAGAATGAAAAACATCCAGATTTATCCTTCTGGGATCCTCTGGAGCTCAATACCAATATGTTTGACCAACTCAAATGTAAAATTTCTCATTACAGTTCTGTTTCAACAATGTTAATTATTTTAAGGTGTTTTTTTTGTAAGTGTAATTTTTAGAATGAGTTTAATAAGACAGTTCAGCTGATGAAGTGTTCATCAGCTGTACAGGAAGAGCAGGGTCATATGGTGGGGTCACATGGTTTCCCACTGCTCTGTGTCCTGCTACTGTTTCAATAGGAGGAAGTCGGACTGACCCCACACAGTAGAGGAATTCCTCTGCAGGCAGATCACCCAAAAACCGCTTTGTTATGCTTTCACCTGGTCACTGCTTCTTCTCTATTCGTCACTGTTCTTGAATCATGAGGAAACAATAAATCAGCAAGTGAGTAATATAATTGAATTCCATTGTTAAACCAAAAGCAACCTTTTATTAGAAAAAACCCGACAAGCAGGCGATCAACCAGGAACTGAGTTAGAGGAAAAGCTCATACAAAGAACACACAAACTGTATGAGGCAACAAGTTCAGCTAGAAAAATCAAGACTAACATATGCCATACTTATTTGAATGAATGCTTATTTTAGTTGCATTGTTATTAATTAATTTAACATGTTGGAAGAAGTGTAAAAAGTACTTTGAATTTGGGTTGTAGGGTTAGGGTAATTTATTTCTATAATACTGTACCATCAGCTCATTTGCATGTGTTAAAAGAAATACATTTTTATAACTTTTTTCTTTATGTTTTTCACTGAAATTGTAAAAATGTATCATTTAAAGGGAGCTAGAAAAATAAAGATAAAAACGTTTTAATCTGCTTTCGCTAGACTGCTATAACTGCTATTTAATAAAAAAAATCTAGTAAATTTTTGTTCTTGTGCACAATAATCAAACATAATTAATAGATTAGTATCCCATGAAAATATGGGATATAGTATGACACAGTCCGATAACACCTTGAGTTAATCTCATAAAAGATGTAACTATTATAAAATATTTTTTTGTCCACCAGAGTTCGCATTGACTGCGTAAAACTGTCCAGAGTGTCCGATACTCAATTTTCAACTAAATTATAATCATTGTTCTGATAATCATTCATAAAAAAATTGTCTATGAAAATAGGTCTTCTTATATCTTATATTTTGATTAATATGAAAAGCCATTTTATGCAGATCTGCCTTGTAAGATTGATGCGGAAGGTTTTCTTTTAGCTCATGAGCCAACAATACGGACCGTGCTTCCACAACAAATCATGGAGTGACAAACACGACGTGTAATATATTATGTTGATACATTTGACATCGCCATGGTTTAATGTTGGTTTAGCATTTTACCTCTTAACACAACTACTGTTAGGATGAGTGTCTTAGAGTTAGCATAACTAGCTTCTTAGCTAGCGGTGTCCACCACTGCTGATGTGTGATTGCAATTCATTTTACAGTCTGGCTCTTTAGCGTTAATTTGCATTCATGTTTCTCATGATATCCGCTGCTATTTCAAACCAAAAATTGGAATTATTTTCTACAGTATGTAACTAATAAATATCTGAAGCTTCTGTTGTGACTAAATCGTGTCACAAAGCATTTTGTCTTCACTTTTCTCCAATTTCATAGTAAATTCTCCCTCCATGCCAGTGTGAAGCATGGAGGGAGAAGTGCAGCCATCCTCAGATGGCCCTCATGAGTGCACATCCAGGTGTGTGCAGATGTGTGTGCTAGTGGAGCACACTGCATGCCAGCAGTCACAAAGTCCCTTCTGGTCCACAAGTCAGGGTGATAATAGAGAGCATAAACTTTGATTAGTAGATCAAAAGGAAAGTGAGATTCCCATCAGCCTGTGCTCTGCCTCTTAAGAATCAAATTTTAGCACCGTCATTCAGCACAGGGAAGCTTTCATGCAATTTTTTTGTACCAAACACAAAAACCAAAATTGGAATAACAGCTGGGTGATTCTCCAAATTTGGTGCATTTTGGGGTCTCAGGTTACTAAAAAATATACCACAAGAAATGTGTTTTTGAACACTGCATCTATTGAAGGACTCTTTGAGCCTCCAAGAAAATATGTCTCCCCACTTTATGTATGAAATCCCAAACATTAATACAAATTTCTTTGTCAGTTAGGTTGCTTTAAGTTCAACCACGTAATGGGACAATTTCATTCCTCTATGAATATAACTCCATAATTAAACAAATTCTTCCAGTTCCTTTGAGATCACCTGTCCCTTGATTAAAATAACAAAGTGTAAGCATATTTTATTTGATTCTGAATCATAATAATTAGACTGATAAGTAGAATATGGCAACTTGATGTAAAAGCGCTTTTCATAAATCATGAAAATACACTTTAAAATAAACATTAAATCGGGCTTTTTTATGTTTGCATAATTAATTATGTTTAACTTTGCATACAGTCCAACAAATATTGGTCTAATATTTGCAATTATTAAAAAAATCATAACAATGTATCAAGTAACGGGGTTGAACCCAGTGTAAAAGTTGACCAGACTGTGACAGGGTTGAACACGCCAGCTGGCTTAACCCTATAACGCCAAACATATCATATGTGATACATGAGTTTTTGAGACCTCCAAATGAGCAGTGACATTTTTTTCCCTAAAAAACCCGACGTATACCATTAGACACATGTAGTGCACTGATAATCCAACAGGGGGTAGTAACTTTCTCACCAGAGGCCTTTCCACTGATACTACAAGACTGCCATGGCAAAGGACTGGGACACATGCGTTTTCAGCAGGAAAACTTTGCCAATTTTAGAAGGTTAAGGTAAGAAAAGAAATTTTGTTTTGGGGTGAACTATCAATAGGAACACTTACTGAGTTGATGCAATGTAAAATTATTTAGTATTTTATCATAATTCTTTTGTAAAACCGTGTTGAAAAGTGATGTATCAAATTTGATACAGTGGGTCAGTTAACTCGAAAAATCAGTCAATTGTCTTTTATTGTACTTTATGTATTTTACATCACGTCAAGCAATGTACAGTTTTTTTTCATATAAACTAATGACATGTTTGCATGTTCATAATTTGGTACATTTATAGCTTAAAAATAGATATTCAACTTTCACCTTTTGCTTATTTTCATTGAAAACTGACCAATTCAAAGATAAAATAAACACTCTGTTTTTTGTGCCTTTGTGTTTTTTTTAGATGGCAAAGACATACACTGTTGAAGATATTCTGAATATGATTATGGATGGGAATTCAAGTGACATTGAGCAGCTAGGGGAGGATGAGGAGGGGGATGAGGAATGGACTCCTGTTTGTTCAAGAAAAAAATAATCTTTGAGCATTGTGACCCGATGCATCAAATATGATACAAAATGAAACTCATATATGGAAAATGATATTTGAAAAAAAAATTTTTTGTTTGTTCAGAGGGACCAATAAAGGCTCCAGTTTCAAAGAATTGGAATTATCTGTCAGTTATTTCATGGTGTGGGCTTATCTTCAAAACCTACAAAACCAAAGTTTTTGTAACGGGGTTGAACATTATGGGGTTTAAGATTTTCACTAAAAGTAGCTATAAGTCCACATTAGCTAGGGTATGGAGCAACATATGATATGATGAAATTAATATGTGTTTCAAAAACAATTCTTTACTTTTTCCCAAACAACAATATCATTTACATGCTTAACAGTGTTGATAGGTTGAGCTTGACGATGACGATCTATGGATAAAAATAATCAAATATAGGCAAGAAACTTTCCTAACACTTAACTCTCTTTACAGTGTCAGCGGGAAAAGACTTAAGTGATGTCACTTCCAGGTGCTGAGGAAATTGGACTGAACCATTATTTATAAAAAGGAGGGATTGGTATGTTGTTATGGGGTTGAACAAAACTAGAGGGACATGATTAAAAAGTTCTATTTTATAAATAATTCATGTATTTTTCTCATATTCCTTTTTAAATTATTCTAAAAAAATTAGATTAGTAGAAATAACTTGCAGTTACTGGCTATTTTTATTTGTTTTATATTCACTGAAAAATTAACATTGGTCAGTGGGGACATGCTCATTTGGCTGACCGCTACACTTCAACAACCCATAAAATTTTTCAAAACATAATTTCTTAAATATATTTGCACGTTACATTACCAAGACAGTGGATATTTCCATTTCTTGATTTTTCTCAGAAATCTGGTTTGCATTATATGAAAATCTTTGCAATAAACCAGTGAGTCACAAAATGCACCAAATTCAGAGAATGACCATAAGAAGAGAGACAGCTTTAAAGCCTGGCTCAAATCCTCTTTACCTCCCTTCCTATTTATAAGAATCATTACCTCTACCTTCTTTCCTCTCTTTCTCGCCACTACATGTCACCTTGTCAAGGTTTACATTTATGCAATCTTGAGAATCCTCTTGGGATCTCAACGTAAAAATGTGGTGCTAAATATAAAACAGTCACACTAAGAAATTGGTAATAATTCACTCCAAGCCAGTTTATTTGCTTTTTTCCCCCTGTGCTTGGGGGCGGGGGGTCTTTTTTTTGGTTAGCTGAATAGTGCAAAGCTTTGAAAGTAAAATAAAAGCAAAGTTGTCAAGTACTTGAAGGACAAGAAGATGCATTTTTGGCATGCAAACATAATTCAAAAAAATGTCTTCAGTTTTAAAGATCTTCTAAATCCTGTTAGCATCGGTGTGATGAAAACAGCACTGCAGTCTGAACATACCGGCTCAGACTAACAAACCACCTTCAATTATGACAAATAGCCTCCAAAATGAGCAGTAAAAGGAGATATGCTGTGACTTTTTTTTTAAATATTGTTTTTTTTTTCCTTTTAATATTGTTAACTTTAAAAAAATCAATTAAGGATCAAATTGTGAATAAAATATTTATTATGCCAAACGTAAAACAAAATCAAAGTCATGGTTCACAAAGGAAGTTTCTTACATAGACAACTTAAAACATTTTCATTCTAATTTTTGTAAAACATTGATATTAGGCAATGAAAAAGTCCAGATATTTTAATGATATCCTATGGGAACAGCATATTTATTTTCTCATAACACAGCCAGTACAAGGTTTATTTTCCTTGTAGTAATTTTTGTGTTCAAGAGTTTCTATTAAAGGGGACATATGCAAAATCCACTTTTTTAGCTCTTGAATAAATATTTTGGGTGTACTTTAGTTGTGCAAAAACTTATGTACGGTGCTGTGTAGATCATGTCTTTATGTCTTCCTTGGGTTATATTTTTTGCTCTGTTCATTTTTCTCTATTCACTATAACCTATTCTTGACTATGATGTTCACCGCATTTGCTGTGGAACTGCTAAACAAAGTCATCATTTCCAGATAATCAGTTTTGTGAATCCAGCATTTTTAATCTTCTCAGGGAATTTGTAGTTATGCCGAAGTAGCAAGTAGACAAGTTAAAATGTGTGGTTCTAGTGTGTGCTAACACACAATTCCTTACATCGCTCTCTGGCATCAGAGCTTCTTTGAAGTGTCTGGTTAAATTGTATTTTTCTCTGGAATGTTCCCACCGTTTGCAGATAACTTAAGGATGAGTGCTTCATCAACCTCTGCTAGTATCAAGATGGATTTCTGAAATACTAGGTCTGACCTAGGGTCTACGAAAATGACAGCAAAGCTAATTTAGACATGAATGTTGTGAGTTATTAAAGAGCTAATGGCCATTGGTTAGAAATCCTTCTCCTTCTCTTAGCACTGTGTGCTAGCTGCTAGCTTCCTCCTTGACTATATAACTGCATGTTTTGGATAAAAGATTTTGTTTTTGCTGTTGATACTGTTACGACCCGCTACCCTCACCCTGGCTCGTTCTTAACTCCTTTATACAGATTACGGGGAAGAGGGGCCGCAACATTAAGTGCGTAATGTTTTCCAACCAAAAGAAACCGAGAAAAAGAAACAAAAGGGCACCTGACGGAACACACAGTGTGGTGGGGCTTACCTTAAACGTCCAATCCGTAGGTTACGTTCCTCAATCCAGAACTCATCCATGGAGAAGGCCAGCCCTCGCGATTCCTCATACGTCAGGCGTTTTGTTTAATAGTTTTTTTATGTTTTCTTTGTCTTTAAATATGTAGATATATATATATAGTTTTCTTTTCTCTTTTCCTTAAAACATCCGCACCTCTGGTGATTTCAATGGTGGTTGGTCTTGGCAGGCGTGTAACTTCCCCGGTGCTTAAAGTCCTAGCGTCCAGCCGGTTTTCAAAACAAAAAAAATAAATAAACAAATCCAAACAAACGAAGATAAACTTCCTCCCGGCCAAAACTTCCGACGCTCCCCTCTGGGTGGATCCGTCCCGAGGTGAAGGTACTCTTTTCCCAGAGCCTTCCCGCACTGTTTTAATCAATTTTTTCTTTGTCGAACTCCGCTGCTACCGCAGCTTTTCACACGCCACCATCACTCATCATTTTTCAGGTGCGCCACCAGCCCAACTAAAACACCTGGGCTGGCTAAGCCCCGCCCCCCACCGGTGAACCGTCAAAGGTGCCAACAATAAAACAAAAATAAACAATCAGGAGGCGGAAGCAAAGTACGAGCATGTAACACTTCCCCCCCTAAACAAACAAAAAAAAAAATATATATATATATATTTTTTTTTTTTTTTTGTTTTTATTTTTTAATCCAATAAACGTCCTACAGTTTCGACCTCTCATATTCTTGACAAAACATCTGCAATTACATTATCTTTCCCTGCAATGTGCTCTATCACAAGATTATAAGGTTGTAATATCAAGCCCCACCGAAAAATTCGCTGATTTTTCATCTTAAACTTCTCCAAAAAAGTAAGTGGGTTATGATCAGTGTACACTTTAACAAAGTGTGCCCCACTTGACACGTAGATCTCAAAATGCTGAATGGCAAGTACTAGAGCCAGAGCCTCCTTTTCTATAGTGGAATATCTACTCTGATGCGGATTTAATTTCTTGGAAAAGTAAGCAACAGGCCGGTCTACCCCCAAATTATCTTCTTGTAAGAGTACAGCTCCTACCCCTACATCACAAGCATCGATAACTAGCTTAAATGGCAAGGAAAAACTGGGAGCTGTTAGGATAGGTTCACAGGACAAAATGGCCTTAAGTTGTTCAAATGCCATTGTACAAGAATCTGTCCACACAAACTTTTCAGATTTCCGTAAAAGATCAGTTAAAGGTGAAGCCACTGTAGCAAAATTTGGGACAAATTTTCGATAGAACCCAGCCATTCCAAGAAATCTCATAAGTTCCTTCTTATTTTTTGGAGCTGGCATCTGAGCTATAGCTTGCACTTTAGCAGCACGAGGTCGAACTTCGCCTCGTCCTACCACATGCCCAAGGTAGGTTATGGCAGCCTTGCCTATCTCACTTTTTGGCAAGTTGATAACAAGTCCAGCCTCTTTTAATCTCTCAAAGAAGCGTCTCATCTCTTCCATGTGCTGTTCCCAAGTGTCAGCATATAATACTACATCATCAATATAAACTGTACAGTTCAACAAACCTTCTGTGACTCGAGTCATTAACCTCTGGAAAGACGCAGGAGCATTTTTAACCCCAAAAGGCAGCACCTTAAACTGGTATAAGCCATCAGTTGTACAAAAGGCAGAGATTTCCTTGGCTCGCTCGGACAAAGGAACTTGCCAGTATCCCTTCAAAAGGTCAAACTTTGAAACGAACTTGGCCATACCAATCCGATCAATACAATCCTCAATTCTAGGGATTGGAAAAGAATCAGACTTAGTTAAAGTGTTAACTTTTCGGTAGTCAACACAAAGTCGAATAGAACCATCAGGTTTTGGAACTACCACTACAGGAGAGCTCCACTCACTCATACTTGGCTCAATGATGTCATGTTGTAACATGTATTTCACCTCCTCTCTAATTTTATCCATCTTATCAGGATTTACTCTATATGGATGTTGTTTAACTGGAGGAGAAACACCAACATCTATATCATGCTCCGTTAAAGAGGTTAAACCTGGTGAGTCACCAAATAGTGCAGAAAACTTCTTCAGAAGAGTCATCACATCATTTTGTTGTTGAGCAGTTAAATGACTCAGGAACTTCTCCGGATCAGCCAACACTGCACTATTCGCCAACTTAAGATCCTTAGGACCCAAACAATCCAGTTCAACTGAATCCCTTTCTTCCTCCTGGACATGATGAACAACACACACAGCTACAGATGATGGTGCATTCCGTTCATAATAAGGCTTAATCAGATTCACATGGCACAAACGTGTCGACTTTCTCTGATCTGGTGTAGATACAACATACTTTACTTCACCCACTTTTTCCTTAATTATATATGGTCCAGAAAATTTTGCTTGCAGAGGGTCACCTCGAATGGGCAAAAGTACCAACACTTTATCCCCAACTGCAAATGTTCTAAAAACGGCTTTCTGATCAAAATGGCTCTTCATCTTTCTTTGTGTTTGTTGTAATTGTCCTTTAGCCAGAGTACAAGCTGCTTTCAAGCGCTCCTTAAACTCACAAACATAATCCAAAACATTTCTGTCAGGTTCTTCAGCCAGGAATTTCTCTTTGACTAACTTCAAGGGACCCCTCACTTCATGTCCATAGACCAACTCAAATGGACTAAAGCCTGTAGATTCACAAACAGAGTCGCGAATAGCAAACAATAGAAACGGAACACTTTTGTCCCACTCACCAAGCTGATCCACACAGTAGGTCCTGATCATGGACTTAAGAGTCTGATGGTATCGTTCCAATGCCCCCTGTGACTGTGGATGGTACACAGATGACTTGAAATGTTTAATCCCTAGCTCTTTCATCACAGCTTGAAAAACTCCCGCCATAAAATTAGAACCCTGATCGGACTGTATCTCTCTAGGAAGCCCAAACTGAGTAAAAAATTTAATAAGGCAATCCAAGATTGTTTTTGAACAAATGTTACGCAAAGCAAAAGCTTCTACATAACGTGTAGCAACATCCATAACTGTTAACAGATATTGGTGTCCACGCTTAGTTTTTGGTAAGGGGCCCACACAATCTATTAAAACACGACTGAAAGGTTCTCCAACTACTGGAATAGGAATCAGTGGTGCAGGTGGAATATTTTGGTTGGGCTTTCCACCCATTTGACATGAATGGCAGGTCTTGCAAAACTCCACAACATCCTTCCGGATTGTGGGCCAATAAAAGTGCTTCATGATCCTAGCCTTGGTCTTTTTAATGCCCAGATGCCCTGAAGTAGGAACTTCATGAGCTAATCTCATAATCTCTTCCCTATAGCAAAAGGGAAGGACAATCTGATGGTACACTCTCCACTCTTCAGCAGCAGGACATTGAGGATCCCTCCACTTTCTCATCAAAACTCCATCTTTCACATACAGACTTACAGGCTCTCCTGCCACATCTTCCAAAGCACCAGCTTGAGACAACAGATCCCTCATGAACGGATCATTACTCTGTTCCCTAATCAAATCCCCCTTACCGTACTTTTGTTCATCAGCTGAACCCTCAGCAAAAAAAGTTTCAGCAAGAATAACGTCTGGTTCTTCCGGATTTCTCACAGTTTCTATGGGTTCTTCCTGATTAACTTGAGACTGAGAACGAGTAACAACACAAGTAGGAAAAACTCCAGGAAATTCCCTTTGAAGAGCCTCAGTCTCAGAAGAACATACAGGAGAATTTACAACCAGAGGGGCAACATGTACATTTTTCCCTGCTAAATCATTCCCCAATACAAAGGTGACACTCGGAATGGGTAAACTAGACACCACCCCAACTTTTACCACCCCTGTCACTAAGGATGACTGTAAGTGGACTTCATAAAGAGGAACAGATTTAAATTCAGAGACATCATTGTTCACTCCTTGAATAAGTGCACACATTTCTGTTAAACTAGAAGGAGGAAGAGTCGTGTCCTTCACCACCCAGAGTGACTGGGCAGCCCCAGTATCTCGCAGAATAACTACAGGATAATCATTTCCAGCAACAGACACAACCCCAGAAGAAAGAAAAGGTTTATACAGATCCAGTAGAGCGCTATTTGAACACTCCCCAACATGCTTTGATTTCTCTAACACTAGTAAACCAGGTTTTGGGGTATCTTCCTTCATCTTTGGCTTATTAGCTAAAGCCCAACACTCAGTTTTCTTGTGTCCCTTTTTACCACAATAGTAACACACCACTGCTTCTAAATGCATGCCTCCCGGTCTCTGCACATTCATCTGTGAGGTCTTGAACCCTCTAGATCAGGGGTGGGCACTCCTGGTCCTCGAGGGCCGGTGTCCTGCAACTCTTAGATGTCTCCCTGGTCCAACACACCTGAATCCAACAGCTGAATCTCCTCCTAAGTGCAGTCAAGTTCTCCAGAGTCCTGTTAACGACCTCATTATTTGACTCAGGTGTGTTGAAGTAGAGATGCATCTAAAAGTTGCAGGACACCGGCCCTCGAGGACCAGGAGTGCCCACCCCTGCTCTAGATGGTCTCTGGAAACCACCTTCCGCTCCATTCCCATACTGTGTTTGGTACCTAGTGGACTTACTCCCTCCTCTCATTGAAGTCTGATGAGTGAGTTCAAAATCGTCAGCCATAACTGCAGCTTTTTGAATCTTGTCAACCTTATGATCTTCTAGGTAATTTTTTACCTCAAAAGAAACACTACTCTTAAAATCTTCCAAGAGAATAAGCTGTTTTAATTTCTCATAGTCCTGACCAATATTCTTTGAACGCACCCATCTATCAAATGCTATTTCTTTCTCCCTAGCATATTCAATATAAGTATGAGTGGTACTTTTTTCCAGGTTACGGAAACGCTGTCGATAAACTTCTGGAGACAGCTGGTAAGCTGCAAGAACAGTAGTTTTTACATCTTCATAAGATGATGACTGCTCTGCATCAAGTGCAGCATAAACCTCCAGAGCTCTGCCAGTAAACACACTCTGTACAAGAAGAGACCACTTATCCTCGGGCCATTTTAAAGCTTTCGCTATCTTTTCAAAGGACAGAAAGAAAACAACTTCAGTTTCACAAAACTGAGGAACTAATCGGATGTTTTTGCTTAAATCAAAACTTCTTTCTGCTTCCATAGCAATGATTTTTCGTTTTTCTAATGCCAGCTTTTGTTGTTCATTCTCCAGTTCTTTATGTTTGTACTCAAACTCCCGCCTCATACGTTCTCTATCCAGCTCAAGTGTAGCAGCTTCCTGTACAGCTTTTTGTCTGATACGCTCTTTTTCTAATTCCAATTCAGCCAATTGTAATTCCATAGCATTTGGGTGTGTTTCCGAAAGAGCTACAGGGGAAAGTTTAGTTATTAAGGCTTCAATTAAGTCAACTTTTTTTATTCCAGGTGGACACTGAACCTTCAAGTGCTCCGCTATTTTTAACAGTTCTTCCTTTTTAAGTTGGTACCAGTCTCTCATTCTTAAAATCCGACCCTCCTTTAAGAATTCTTCAACTTTGAATTCCTCCATAATTTCTCACTACTTTCAACTACAGTTACAAAAACCCACAAAACCCAAATCTTCAATGGTAGCTTTTGTCAAAATGAAGTTCCGCAATCCCGGACTCGAGCCCCCACTTGTTACGACCCGCTACCCTCACCCTGGCTCGTTCTTAACTCCTTTATACAGATTACGGGGAAGAGGGGCCGCAACATTAAGTGCGTAATGTTTTCCAACCAAAAGAAACCGAGAAAAAGAAACAAAAGGGCACCTGACGGAACACACAGTGTGGTGGGGCTTACCTTAAACGTCCAATCCGTAGGTTACGTTCCTCAATCCAGAACTCATCCATGGAGAAGGCCAGCCCTCGCGATTCCTCATACGTCAGGCGTTTTGTTTAATAGTTTTTTTATGTTTTCTTTGTCTTTAAATATGTAGATATATATATATAGTTTTCTTTTCTCTTTTCCTTAAAACATCCGCACCTCTGGTGATTTCAATGGTGGTTGGTCTTGGCAGGCGTGTAACTTCCCCGGTGCTTAAAGTCCTAGCGTCCAGCCGGTTTTCAAAACAAAAAAAATAAATAAACAAATCCAAACAAACGAAGATAAACTTCCTCCCGGCCAAAACTTCCGACGCTCCCCTCTGGGTGGATCCGTCCCGAGGTGAAGGTACTCTTTTCCCAGAGCCTTCCCGCACCGTTTTAATCAATTTTTTCTTTGTCGAACTCCGCTGCTACCGCAGCTTTTCACACGCCACCATCACTCATCATTTTTCAGGTGCGCCACCAGCCCAACTAAAACACCTGGGCTGGCTAAGCCCCGCCCCCCACCGGTGAACCGTCAAAGGTGCCAACAATAAAACAAAAATAAACAATCAGGAGGCGGAAGCAAAGTACGAGCATGTAACAATACAAATTCATTCAGTGATGTTCTTCAAGCTCCGTTAGCTAACTCCTTCATTATATCAAGGCTTTGTTTACTTCATTCATATTGTGGTAGCACTAATATTTTAATAGGTATCTGACATGCATGGACACTGTAGTTAAACTACGCTGCACATTGTTGGTAGTTGGTATGGATGGATCCAGTCATAAGACCATGGTAATGCGTTCTTATGAATGCGAGGTTCTGCAGGTTCTTCGTCCTCCTGCTCTGGGTCAGACTCTGGCTCCAACATGGAAGTCTGGATGGTTGAGTCTAACGTTAACAGTTTTAATAAACTTTAGAATAAAAAGTTTCTCTGCTCGTATCACTGCTATCAAACTACAAAAATGGCTGAATGTGGTGGAGTGGAACACTGTTACCTGAAAGGGGCGAAGCTTGAAATGTTTCATTAACATTTAAAAAGACGGGTTTCTGTAAAACACTTCAGAACAGGTAAATGAGGAACTCAGACAAAAGCAGCGCAGTTCTACTTTATATAGGCCACAAGTGAATGATTTACATGTGAAGAGTAAGGATGGAAAAGCATGATGTGTTCTCCAACATTGTGGCATAAACACATGGAGGGCTTCATGCCAGGCGTCTGCAGTGTGTGTGTTATATAATCCAGGCGGAGTGTGTGTTGAATGTACATCTGGATGATGTGACTTCGTATCCACTTGATTGGGTGTAGTGGGTTTTAGGGTGGTGGTCTAAGCTTGTTATTAGAGAACCCAGATTTTCTGGAAAAGGATGGGAAATCCCTGTGGATTTAGCGGCTCTCCTCATCCAATCCATTCTCCTCCACTGCTCCTCTGATTTTAACATAAGCAGCACTTACCAGATGGAGAGACAAAATTGATTGTTAGAGGGTTAAGCCAGTAGTAATGTCCATGAAAAAAATCCGCTTCCCCACTCAAAGGAATGGTATTATCAGAAAGTGTAATAAAGATTATAATACCTGCTCAGTGTTTTTCATCTACTATAGATCAGAGACTCATAAAACTATAAGAGTGAGGAGATTTGTGGGTTAAAGGATAAATCCAGCTTTTATTTGTTTTTTAAGCTTACATTGTGCTTTATACCATGTGTTTGCTTTGCAAAGCAAGGCGACTGTCTTGATCAGTTTTGTGCTACTCTTGTCATTTTTAACAAATCCTTTATGCTGTTGAGTCAAAAAAAACACACACACAACCAGATGAAAGTGAATTGTTATTGTACTGTTTGGAGCTGATGGGTTCAGTGTTTCACATTACTCAGCATAACCCATTCCTCCCACCATGCTCCTGGGACTGTAGAGCTCACAGTGGAATGTTGTCTGTGGAAGAAAGGCTGTTTAGTTCACAAAGGGTTGGAACATTTTGTCACCTTCCTAAAATAATAGCCTAAGTCATTTTTGCCAAAAGATCATTTAGTGAAAAAGATAACTTTTTGTAAAAAATGACTTGGGTAATTATTTTAGGAACGTGACAATATTTGACCATAGATCAGTGGTGTCCAATGCTTTTTTATCTGATGTTTAATAAATTAAAAGTACAATATTTTAGCAAAATAAATTAGAAAAACAAGAATTTATTGTAGGTCTGAAAAAAGGTGTCAGATTTTTGCCTTATTACAAAAAGGTCTACAGCAGGGTTTAGAAACTCCAGGCCTCGAGCACCAGAGTTCTGCAACTTTTAGATGTGTCTCTACCTCAACACACCCAAGTCAAATAATGAGGTCGTTATTAGAACTCCGAAGAACTTCAGTTCACTTAGGAGGTGATTCAGCTGTTTGACTGGAGTGTGTTGGACCAGGGAGTTGTTTAGGGGTGCATTCAGACCAACCCAGGATAAGAGTCCTGAATCAGACTCTAATCCATTTGTCTAGAAAGTCTCAGTTTTTGGGGAAGTCTGGATGCAAATTTGAGTTCCAAAACAGACTTAAAAACCAAACTTTGATCCGCCTAGAAACCTCGGTTTCAGTCCAGTTGAAGTGAACTCTAAAACGGTAGAAAAATTGTCTGAATGCAACCTGACTAGAGTCCATTTCAAAAGCAGGAAGTTAGCTAAAGTGCAGAACATTCTGGTCATATATTACTCTCTGCTCTGCGGGTTAACAAAGGTTATGTTTTTTTCAGGCAATGTTCAGCTGGATCCACCAGAGCTCTCACAGCATCACAGTTCATAAGTTTTATCATTCCAACATGTTGAATCCACACCTCTTCTGTAAAATCACCAACTACAATTTCCCCAAAATGCTGCATACGGTGACATCTCCTTTGATTGGCTGATAGACAATGAGCTCTAGATCCACATTTGTATTATGAATATATCTCATGTAAATGTTTTCCCCAAAATGCAATATACATTACCGCTCCGAAGTGCAAGTGCTGGTTGCCTGAATAAGATGACAACACATTTGAATATATTTATTGTAATTGTTCACATCAGTCTATATATCAGTTGCAGAATATATAGACAAAGATTTGCACACATTTTCAATGGAAATGCAGCTGTTGCTGTATTTGTGACACATTAGTCAAATTCAGGAAGAATTTGACTAATTCCTCTTTAAAGGAAGGGTGTAAATTGGGGACTTAATGAAATGAAGGTAAAATAAGGTTCAGTCAGCTCGCTTTCTTCCAGACTGAAAGGACAAGAAAAATATTCACAGTTGTTCTTGTGTGGAAAATGGAGAATTAAGGTGAATTATAATTCCCTAAAAAATATATGCATACTGCTCAGTTAAACAAACTAGGGTTAGTGGCAAATAGAGTTACTGAAGCGAGCAGAGCTCTATAGCAGCAGTTAACAAAAAAAGCTACACGGCGAGAGAATAGGTAATATTCTCTATTTCTAGCAGAGCAGCTGAAAACAGAAGCAGCGGATTTTGATTTCAGGACTGGAGCCAGCAGAGCATCTCTGGGTTCACAACTCTGAGGAGAAACACCTGAGACCTGAGAGCAAAACGTAAACGTAGAGTCACACAGGAAAGACAAGAACATGAAACAAAGGCAGGAAGTGGAGATTTCTGCTTCAACCTGAGCATTAAGACACAGACACGCCCACCCCCACACTTCCAGGAGGATTAAGTTAGTGGCATTTGATGTATGATTAACAAATTAATCTGTGGTCCCACTCAGGATGGATTAATGAGCCATAAATAGCTGCCATTAATCTTCTACAGAACTAATGACATTAGCATCATTAAGAGGATCTGGATAGTTGGCTTCATTTGAGCTCTTAGACCACTGCCCACTTTCTGGCTCTGGGTGAGTTTAGTTAAATTACTGAGCATTTAAACGGTTAAACACAGTCATTATTCTTGAAATGACATGAATGCTAAAAAGAAAAAAAAAGTGTGATTAAAGGTTTGATTCTCTGGTTAGAGTTTCAATTGTTAGACTCCAAATGGCACACTTGGACAACATTTGTACACCTTCATAAATAAACATGTCCAAAATGACATTTATTTTTTGTGCTATTTCAATCTATCTTGAAATCCATGAGCAGAATACTTTATTCTACAGATTTATTGTATTTTCCAGTCCATACATTGAACACCCAATGTGCATTTACAAGAAATAAAAATGAAAAATCTGGGTGAAGCAAAATTTTTCAATTTCTTTTGTGTTACAAACATAATAGCTACAAACTACTTACAGTTAAAGTATTTTTGACTGCAAAAATAGAAAATTTAGCTTCTCATCTTCATAAAGAGACCAAGCTTTGCATGTACTCCAAATTGTTCAAGAACACCAGCTGATTTAATTTGGGTATACCTTTTCAGGCGTTTTTGGTGATTTTGGGTGTGAGGGTTAAGGGGCTCCAGTAATAAAATGTTCTGACCCAGAGCTCAGGGAGGGTGAAGGGAGGGAAGTTGAGGGAAGGGGTTGCAACAAACAGTATACTTCAAAATTGATTATCAGCATTTCCCAATACTGGTCCTCAAGGCAAACTGACCTGCATGCTGAATTGCATGATTGCAATTCAGCAAAACCCCGTTAATCAGCCATCAGTTGAAATCAGGTGTGCTGAATTAGGGAAAAACTTGCAGGGCAATGTGCCTTGAGGACCAGTGTTGAAAAGCATTTGATGAGACCTTGGCATTTCAACCATTAGAATTCGATCACAAAACAACATTGATTCAATCACATCTTTTCAACGTTAATAAATGGGGTAGAATTGGATGATTGTTTGATGGTTTATCCACCATCGGTTGTCAACCTTAACCATAAATTCAAACTTTGTGATCATAATTCAACACTGAATTAATATCTTTTACAAACAAGCCAACGGTGAAGTGGCTGTGTCAACACATCACGCACAGTCAGTAATAATTTTTATGGACAAGTAAGAAAATGTATAGAAAGGAATCACAACCCACTATCCTCAACAGTGCTTAATTTTAAACGTGATAAACTCCAGCTCAATAAAATAAAATGCTCTCACCCAGAGCTCAGAAGAGAGCTCTGGGTGGGAACAGAGGGGAAGGTTGCGGCAAACATCATACATTGATTCCACATTGATCAGACGTTGATCAGATATCGGCATTTCATTCATTAGATTTCAACCACAAAACAATATTGATTCAATGGTATTTTTTCAACATTGGTTACTTGGCTAGATCTGGATGACTGATGGTTGATCCACCGTCAATTGTCGACTGCAACCAAAAATCAATCATTCTGACTATAATTCAACGTTGAATTACCATTGTGTGCTATCTGGGTAAGTATATTATAAATATTAAATATTATGTTTATATATTTTTATATGCTGTCTGTTATTTTCTTCAATGTTTCTTCTGTGAAAAAAAGAGAACAAGAGAGGACATGGAACTGCTGTGTAAACTGTCTTCCCTTCAAAATAAGAGCACAAAAATAAACTACTCTACTTGATGAATTCTTAACTTTAACACAGATAGCGCTTAAAAACTTATCCAGAAAAATTTATTTAGTAAATAGTATAAGTATGCTAGATGTTTTCAGCTAGCAAAATGCTAAATAAAAAATTAGCTGGGCTGTCAACGTAAGCTAACACTGCCACCAAGGTAAGCTTAGAGTTGCAACATAGATGATGTTTGGCATAGTAAACAGGGAAGTGTATGAAAAGGGAGGATCTGTTGATTAGTTTTCTCCCACTATACTTTTCTACAAACTTACTAAAATAGCACTACTGTCCACAAAAGGTGAGAGAAATATTACTACTAATAACTTCCTAAAACAATCCGTCAAAAACTGTCCCTTTAATAAACTGAGTTTAGATGGTAGAGGACAGAAAGGGTGGATGCAAAGAAAGAAAGGAAGAAAGAAAAGGTGAGCGGATGTGCTCTTATACTCCTCTCAGTGTTCTGTAGACAAGTGTTTTTCAACCACTGTGCCACGGCACACTAGTGTGCTGTGAGTGATAGTCAGGTGTGCCATGGAAATTATCCAGTTTTACCTAATTGGTCTAAAAAGATTTTTTGAAAATGAATTATCTGTAAATAATATGCCATTTTCAAGTATCTGTGCTGTAGTAGTGACTAGCGGCGTAATCATGTAATTTCCTTATCACTAGATGGCAATAGGTACATAGCATTGTACGTTAAAACAAGAGAATTAGTGATGCATGAATGTGACAGGTAGCGGTGAGAGCACTGTATCTAGCAAGACTGTCATGACAGTGATGGAAAATAGAATAGAATAGAATTACTTTATTCATCCCAGCAGGGAAATTATTTCGCAGTTACAGCAGCATAGAGACAAGACACACAACAACCAAGTTTCAAAGTTTTTGAAAAGAAAAAATT
This sequence comes from Xiphophorus maculatus, assembly GCF_002775205.1. Lineage (NCBI taxonomy): Eukaryota > Metazoa > Chordata > Actinopteri > Cyprinodontiformes > Poeciliidae > Xiphophorus > Xiphophorus maculatus. The sequence continues at coordinate 29,430,089 of NC_036464.1, forward strand.
CTAACTCCGGTCTGGTCCCTGGACAAAATTAGGACCCAGATGAAGGCCCTAGTATGAGTGGATATCAACAGAAGGCAAATACTGTGAGCTTAAGACAGTACAGTGAGAGTTACATTTCATTTGGATTTACTTTTACCGGGAATGCAACGACACCGAATCCGTTGTGCTTGGTATGCGGTGAAAAGCTATCCAACAGTTTTATGGTACCAAGCAAGCTAAAACACTATCTCCAAACAAAACACCTTTTGCTTCAAAACAAGAAAGCAGACTATTTTGTTCTCCAGCATAAACACATGGAGAAACAGGCAACTTTTATGAGAAAAACCACAAAGGTAAATGAGAGAGCCTTTAAAGCTAGCTACCACGTAGCTGAACTTGTAGCTCAATTAAAAAGGTCCCACACTGTGGCAGAGACATGAATATTACCCACTTGTAAAGCCATTGTAAATGAGATGCTTGGACCTGAAGCGGTTTAAGAAATAGCAAAAGTCCCTGTCTCAGATAACACAATTTCCAGACATATTGATGACATGTCTGCAGACATCGAAAGTGTGGTTTTGGAAAAGATCCGTATCAGTGAGAAATTTGTGTTGCAACTTGACGAGTGTACTGATATTAGTGGACATGCTCAACTTTTGGCCAATGTGCGTTTTGTGGATGGAGACGCAATCAGAGAAAACTTCCTATGTTGCAAGGCATTGCCAGAAAGGACAACAGGAGAGGACATTTTTCGGGTCACATCAAAATATCTTGAACAAGGAGGACTTAAGTGGGAAAAGTGCACGAGTGTCTGCACTGATGGAGCTGCAGCCATGGTCGGGTGCACCAAAGGCTTTGTAAGCAGAGTGAAGGAAAGAAACCCAGATGTAATTATTACGCACTGTTTCTTACACTGTGAGGCCCTCATGGCCAAGACTTTACCAGCAGTCGTAGCGCCTGTGTTGAATGATGTTGTGTAGATGGTAAACTTTGTAATTAATTACGACCTAGGTCATGCCTTCACAAAGTCAAGGTCAAGGTCGTACCTAGATATTTGCATCTTTGTGTGAGGAAATGGGAGCAGAGCATAAGACCTTGCTGTTTCATAAGGAGGTCCGATAGTTGTCACACGACAAGGAATGAATCTGACAAATGAGCGGTCCAATTACGCAAAGCTGCTTGCAAGTGATGAGTGGTGTGCAAGGCTGGCATACCTGGCGGATATTTTTCATCATCTGAATGAACTGAACACATGACTGCAAGGCCGAAATGAAAACCTGCTCACAAGTACGGATAAAATAAAAGGATTCCGCTCAAGGTGCACCTCTGGCAACAACATGTGGAAAGTGGCAACCTTGAAATGTTCCCACTAACCAAGAAATGGTGAAATGTTCACACTGCTGCACTGTGTGAAATAATAGGTACACATTTGAAAACTCTTGAGGAGAAGATGTCTTTTTATTTCTCATCATTTCACTGAATGCCTTGACTGGGTTAGGGACCCATACAGCACAGCAGTTGTTGGAAAGAACATGACTTTACAGGAGCAGGAAGAACTAACTGAACTGAGACAAAATCGTGGTTGGGCTTTGCTGATCTACCTTTGGACAGTTTTTGGTTGACTGCTGCCAAGGAGTTTCCTGTTCTGGCAAACAAAGCTATTTTGACATTGCTCCCATTTTCCACAACATATCTGTGTGAAGTGAGCTTCTCAAGCCTGGCTACTATAAAAACAAAAACAGAGAGAGACTGAGAACTTTTGAGGAAGAGCTTTGTGTGTGTCTTTCTTCAATTCCTGCCAGGAAATCAGCTCTGTGTTAATCCAAACATGCACAGGTTTCACACTAAGTGAGTAAAATATACAGATATACAAATATTGACATTTTGTACATGCAACTCTTCATATTGTAACAGTGAAATCTTTACCAAATATTATTGCTTCTCTCAGAATAAGAATTATTTTCTGTATTCTGGCTAACAGAATGCTTGTGGACAGAATTAGTCCACAATTCTGTTCACAAACATTTTGTATAAAACACTGAAGTTTTCTACAACCTCTTTAAATTTAAGGCCACATTGTTGTGCCATTGTTCAGATGTGCTTCTGAAGTGGACATGTGAATGCAATTTGAAATAAGAAATATAAAATATGATAAAAAAAAAATACAGTTTTGTGTTTATTTGATTCCTATTCAAGACACTTTGATAAGAATGACTATATATTCAATATAGGTGGCTATAGAGTATCATTTGTTTACACTTTTGGTTGGTTGTGTGCCTCGTGATTTTTTCAATGAAACAATGTACTTCGGCTCAAAAAAGGTTGAAAAACACTGCTGTAGACAAACATGACAAGTACACAGGAAACAAATTCTTCCACATGTCCAATCACTCTTACCTCCCATGTTTCCAGTGAAAATTCAGGACGAGTTCCAGCTGTGAGAACATGAGCCGCTGAAAAAATACAGCAACCGCAAAAATACAACTGCACTTCAACAGTGAGGTTAAAGGTCAGCTACATCCATTATTTTCATGTATGGTTCTGCATCAGTAATTTAAAAAAATACAACAGTGAGGTCAATAGTTACTCGTGTGAAGGAAAAATTTAGTAACAAAGTTTAAATAAATTTGAATGTAAACTTTATGATGTTTCTATTAAAGGTTTGCACTCAGTTGCAGCTCAACAGGACATATGCTCTTCTGACCCTCCTCAAATAAGTGAAGAACATGGTGTTCAGCAGTTAGAAATGTGGGACATGGCTAAGGTGATAAGCCTAGTTTGTAGAAGTTCAGTTACTAGTATCTGTTTAGCCATCAGCAGAGAGGCCTTTTTGGAGTAACGCCTAAAGTTGAGCTGTGAATGCGTATGAAACCCTGCTCAACTGAAACTTACAGATAAGTAACGTATAGATTTTTACCCGACACTTGAGCCAGAGGGTGTGACTAAGTAATGTATCCTATGTAAATGAGAGGACGTTCAGCCCCAAGTCAGAACTCATCCGATTCTCACTGAGATGTGAGCTTTGTATGTTTTCTCCATTTGCAAATGTTAATTAAAGCTGAAGTTTGGTCTCAAATTTTGTGCAACTTAAAACTGGTCTTGGACTTACTTTATTGTCATTCCACAAAGACACAACAGTCAATTTGGCAATGAAATGTTGCTTGCTTACCAGAGTACTGTACACAGATAAAGTACTGAAAAACTATAAGTGTGACTATGAATACATACATGTATTGTATGTGCAAGTGTTACTGGTGCAGATTAAAAATAAAAATCTAAATATACATGAGACACTAATAAAAACAATATTTAACTGTAAAGACAGTCAGAAAAGAAATTTAGAATAGAACAGAATAGAAGTACTTTATTCATCCCAGCAGGGAAATTACTTCGCAGTTACAGCATAGAGACAAGACAAGAGACAAGACACAATAACAACGTCCGGGTGTTGAGTCTGGAGTTTGGCTGCGGTAGAGCTGATGACGTCACAGGCCACCGCTGCATCAGCAGATGGGGGAATGTAAACAGTGATCAAAATGGCGGACATAAACTCCCTCGGCAAATAATACGGCCGCATTGCCACAGCCAGAAGTTCAATGTCCGGGCTACAATCTGTTCCTTCACGTTAACATGACCGGGATTACACCACCTCTCACTCACATAAAGTGCAATCCCGCCGCCCCTCTTCTTCCGACTCTTGGAAAGGAAAATCCAGGAACCTCCACGCTGCAGTCCGGAATAAGCGAGTGCAGCCAGGTTTCCGTGAAGCAGAAGATACTGCACTCCATGTACTCCTTCTGGGTCCTACACGCTGGTTTGTGCCGTCTCCTCTTCTCCCTCCATTTAACTCAAGACCTGCAGCCCTGTCGTCCCCTCCGCAACCCCTCTGGGACCACAGGCCTGCCCCCGGGCAGCAGCAGAGGCCCACACAGCGCAATCAGCCGTTCACGTGAGCAAACAATACCGCCACTCCGTTCGGCGAGGCTCTCCGCAACAAAAAGCAGAAAAAGCAGCAGAAGAGCGCGGAGAACAGCGACAGAACCACATCCAGCCACCGCGGAAAGCCCAACCGACGATCCATGGGTTCTTTAAGCACGGATCCTTAATCGGTTACAGCAATATACACAGATTAACACACGCGACGGGAGCTGCGTCTGCAAGCAGCCAGCTGTGCCGGCGCCATCTTGAAAAAAATAATAATAAAATTATTTTGAGACAATCTGAATGGTGCAGCATTAATGGTGTCTTCAGTGGGTTTACATGATTTTAATGCTGAGATAAAAATAGCTCATAAAGGAAATCCTACCTTACAATATGACTGACTTACGATACTTGCTTAGCTTTTCTTAGATTGTAACCAAAACCTGAAAAAACAAAAGCCAAATAATCTGAACTTTCTTCACTTTTAACATCAGGACTCTCACCACTTCAAGCTGCAGAAAACAAAATATATAGATAAAGTTAGAAGGTTTAGTGAGCCACTGTGGTGTGTGTGGGCGTGTGAGTGTGGGTGCATTGAAGGTCTGAAGGTCTCATTATGAATTACCTCTAATCAGTAGAAATAGCAACTGTTGAAAATGGATCAAAAATGTACCGCACACAGAGCAGAAAATCAGCCAGTACAAGTAATCAGACTTTACTTATTTTATTCTTTTTTAGCGCTAAAAAAGGAGACGCTTACCCTTACAGACTAGGTGTGAATGTGACCGAGTCTATACAGCATCTCATCAAAAACGGGAAGATTCGTTTACTATACTACGGATGCACCTGGTGGTCATCTGATGTCTTACGTCATTTTATCAACTAAGTTTCTATTTCCTGGGAGACGGGAGTCTGAGGAGTTTCTATAGATGTTACAATTACAAAGGCCCTTTGTGTGAGAATATGCGAGTGTAGTGTGTGAATGTATTTGAGCTTGATAAGCGCCTCAACAGCTCCCCCTTTTGGTCTCAACGAGACCACACAAAACAAGAAAAATGGAAAATAACGAAAAGAATAAAAGAAGGGGGCTGTACATCCTCGAGTAGACACTGTCCCTTCCGGAAAACTTCCCCCTGAGGCTTCGTCCTCCCACATCCTCAACCAATGTCTTTATTTCATGTCATTTCATTTCATCACATATTTTGGGGGTAAAAACGGACAGGGCACCCCTGGCCTCTCAGGCGGTGGAAAAAATCACAATGTCCCCCTTACAATCTGGAGAAATGCACAAATAGAAACAAAATTTTGAAGGGTGTTGGGGTTTAGGGAAATGTTAGTCAACCACCCATGGCATGACTATGTCAGCTGTTTCTGTTTTATATATTATATTTATTTTCAATAAAATGTTATCCGTAGTCTTGTTTTGTCTTAATCATTTTTGTTGTCATTATTACTTCATATGCCTGATTTTTCATTATATTCATTCTGTAGTTACCTCAGGTCAACGCCATGCCACAGGAGGGTAATGAACTCAAAAGAGCAAAGTCTAAAATTTTGTGTTAGGTTTTGTATTTTTTTTTTGTTGTTTTATTGTTAGTATTTAAAAACAAGGTGAAAAGTCACAGCTACGAAGTTGTTAAGTTCTACAAAAGTGCTAAGTGAACAAAATGTTAGGATAGTGTGTGGAACTTATAGTGAAGTGTTAGGTTAAAATTATTTGTAAAGGCAGTGAAATGTTAGGTAGTATGCAAAAATGAACACATTGTTAGAAGACTAAAAGGTGAGATTTCTATGTAATATGTAAAAGTTAATGAACTACGAAAAGGATGCAAAGTTAATGAAATGGTAAGAAAAGCTTAGAATTCTGAGTATTGAAAGGCACAGAACAATGAACACATTCGTAAAACATCAAATCAATAAAGTAAATCAGGATTAAAGGCAGTACACTCAAAATACACTGGCATGATTAAACTAGGATTAAAAGTAAGTAAAAATGTTTTCTGATCAAACTTTAATCATTGTAATGAAATCAAATCACTGCAGCCTCTCTATAGCGAGACCTCTCAACGTCAAATCAGTTTCTGCGTGTGTCCAGATGTAGAGCCGGCGCGGTCGCTGGGAAACCCCGACATTGCCTGGAAGGCTTCAGTGTGGGATTTCGGCTGTAACTCGGTCCAACAATCGTGGAAGGCGCCCACAGTCTCACACCCCGGCACACCCAGAAAGGATTGGACTTCATTCTGCAAGAAAAAACACAACAAAAGCGAAATCAATGGATTATATAAAGAACATTAAAGTGAAGGAAAATTTTCTTTTGTCACTGGATACTAGTACTGCCCTTAAACTCTGGCAATCTGGAATTTCACGGTTCTTTCACGTCTCCGGGATAACATCTGATAGGCAGGTGGATTTCCATCACTACTGCTGCCTTTCTCTATGGTTGAGGTGATGCACCGCACCGCCAATGACCTCAGACAGGGGACACAGCAGCAACCACAGGTGATCAGGAGGGCAAGGAAAGTTGTCACAGAAAGGAGCAAAGAGATGATGATTTCTTTATATTTTCCAAACAGATCAGTGAATCACTTATCCAAGGGGTTTGAAACTCCAGAGTGCTCATGCATCGTTTTACTAAGGGCCTTAAGTCCTTCTAGCGCCTTGGTCACTGTTAATTTAGTTTGTGCACAAACTTTAGCCAATTTTGTTTTTAAATTTTGATTCATTCATTCTGCTTTGCCTTAGGATTCCGGGTGATAAACCGTACCGAACTTGTGTTTCAAACCAAGATGAGCTTCCACTGTTTGCAGGTCCTTGTTTCTGAAATGTGTTCCATTGTCTGATCTGATTTTTTCTGGAAAACCATGCCTGGGGATGTAATGGTTGATCAGACATTTTATGACCGTTTTACTGTCTTCTCTCGCTGCTGGCCACGCTTCAGGCCATCCTGTGAAAGCATCAACACAAACCAGCAAATATCTTGTGCCTTGCACCGTGTTTATCATGTCAGTGAAATCCAACACAACCTCTTTCCCTGGACCTGTGAGTGGAAGAAACTGTCCCTGATGTGGCTTCAAAGTTTTCTTAGGGTTAACCTGTCCACACATTTCACAATTATTTACAAACTGTTTCACCATGTTGATCATTTGGGGTTGCCACCAGTCTTTAAGATTATACATCATCTGTTTAGTTCCCACATGTCCAACCCCGTGAGCTTCAAGAAGCAGCTCTTGTTTTTTCCCAGGGGGCAGAATTAACCTGCCGTCTGGGCCCCTCCGGCATCCATTTGTTTCAGTGGCCCCTCGTTGCTTCCACATGTTTTTCTCTTCAAGTGGCACCCCCTTTTGGCATCTTACCACCTCCTCCAGTGTGAGTTTGTCATGTAATTCCTCCTCCGAGGAACACACCATGGCCAAATTGGTGTACCCCGCAGCTACTTTAGCTGCTCTGTCCGCTGCTTGATTACCTTTTGCAATCATTGTGTCTGATAAGTCATGACCTTTGCATTTGATTACAGCTACTATTTTTGGCAATAGCAATGCTTCCGCAAGTTTTTTTTTTTAATTTTTTTATTTTTTACCTCCGCCTCATGTTTTATGGTTCGGCCGCTGGTGGTCAGAAATCTGCCCCTCATCCACTGGCAAAGTTCCAAATGCACTGTTCCTGCAACATAAGCGGAATCTGTGTACACATTTACCTGTGATCCTTGGGCAAGCTTTAACGCTTCGATCACTGCTTTTATTTCTGCTCTCTGCGCAGACGCTGTTCCTTCCAGTCTTTCTGCTTTTCTTGTGAGAAAGCCTGCTTTTGTGCTTTCTACTACTGCAAAACCAGCTCTTAGTTCTTGTGTTTGGTGTCTGTAACAACAACCATCTGTGAAGAACTGTCTCACCTCTGGTCCAATCAAGGGAGTTGCTTCCAGGTCTTGTCTTACCTTTTCTGACTTTGCCACAAGTTCTGCACACACGTGTGGTTCTCCTTCTGAAAAACAGTCTGCCATGTTCACGCCTTCGTGTGTGAATGAAATGTTAGGAGCTTCCAGGACTTTAGAAAGTCTTTGTTGTCGCAACGCTGTCATGGTGAAACTTTGTGAGTTTACATATGCCACTACACTGTGTGACGTTAACACCAACAGTGAATGTCCCATGACTATGTGTGCAGTTTTTTTGTATCAATTTGGCTACACCAGCAGCATGCTGTGTGCAGGGATGATGTCTCTGTTCCATTTTGTCCAAAATTGCAGATAAATACATCATGATTCGTCTCTCACCCCCTTTTTTCTGATACAAAACTCTGTTAACGGCCAGTTTTGTAACAGAAACATCCAGAAAGAACGGCGAAGTGTAGTCTGGCATGGAGAGCTCTGCAGCGGACGACATGTGTTGTTTTACAGCTATAAAAGCTTGTTCTGCCTCAGTTGTCCAAAAGAGGAGATTATTCAGATTTCTCATGCCTTGTTCATTAACCAAGGCTCGAAGAGACTGAGTCAGGTCAGTGTAAGAGGGAATGTAGCTCCTGCTGTAGCCAGTTAACCCCAGAAAAGAGAGCATGTCTTTAACTCTGGAGGGTTTAGGATGTTGCAGAATGGACTGCTTGTGGGAAGGAGACATGCTAGTTGTGCCTGCAGAAATTATCCTGCCCAGAAAAGAAACCTATTTTCGTGCAATCTGTAATTGGTTTTTACTGACCTTAAAACCTTTTTGATGGAGGTGAGCCAGAACCAGGGAGGTGGCTTTAACGCAAAGCTCCGCGGTTGGTGCGGCCAGCAAAAGGTCATCTACATACTGAATTAGGGTCGGGTGTCGTGGAAGGGGGCAATCCTGCAAAACATCTTTCAAAACCTGGTTAAACAGCCCTGGAGACAGGGCGAAACCTTGTGGCAGCCTGGTGTAACGCCACTGTTCTCCCCTGAAAGTGAATGAAAAGTAGTCCCTGCAGCTTTCAGCTAGTGGGACACAGAAAAATGCATTTGCCAAATCAATACAGCTATACCACTGCTGGCTAGGAGTCAAAGCAGCAATGGAGACATATGGATTAGGAACTGCCACCGTTTTTGTTTTCAGAACTGCATTTACTGCTCTCAGGTCATGAGCCATTCTGTATTTGCCAGTACCTTTTTTCTCCACTGGCAAAATGGGTGTGTTCCAGTCAGACTTTGAGGGTTCCAGCACTCCAGCCTCAATCAGTCCTGTTATTGTCTCTGCGATGCCCTGTTCAGCTGCGGGTTTGTGTGGATACTGAGGAATCCAGAGGGGTCTCTCAGAGTCCACCTGAAATGAATTAGGAGAACAGGAAGCAAGCCCCACATCTGTAGGCGTTTCCGCCCAGAGAGATGCAGGCATAGATGTTATCATATGTTCTGCTGAAGGGTGGTCTGATTTTTCCCTACCGTGATGCCTGGACATGTTCATGATGAAGTTCTACTGTTTCAGACCCTGAAAAGCTGATCTTATATGTGTCAAGAGAAGGGGAGAAAGACAAACCTGGCACTGCTGTCGCAATCCAATCTGTGGCTGCCAGGGAGCGTTTCATCATTGGGCCCAATTCTTTTGCTTGGTGCTCAGGGTGCAAACAGAGAGAGATGTGAGGCACAGCTTCATCAGATATTTGATAACATTCTGACTGTGTTTCTGTGAAAGAGACAGCAGCAGCTACACCAACTGGAGCTACATGAATATCTGAGATTTTACCTCCCAGGTTGTTTCCTCCAAAGTGGAAAGGAAAGGTTCCTGGTACCATTCAGAGACGTCTCTGTCGTAGAACAGGGTCACGTGGGGGGGGGATCCGGAGGAGAGACGTAGGAGCACAGACACAGGAGCCAAGGTTTCCAGTCCACAAACGTTGACATTAGGCAGCTGGAGGGTAAGTTCGTTAAAAGGCCCCAATGTATGTCTGCATACTCAGAAACAACTGGCTGCATGAGAAATTGTCCATCCGTGAGAAAGTTTGCACAAGGGAGGGACGTGCCATCGGGAAATGAAACAATTAATCCATTCACAGAGCACATAATTGTTGCTCCCAGTTTTATCAGTAAGTCTCTTCCTAGCAAATTGACGGGAGTTGTGGGAGAGCTGACAAAAGAATGTTGCAGGTGCTGATTGCCCAGTGTGAAGGTCAGAGGCTTAGTGAAAGGCAGACTTTGTTCTGTCCCTGAGAACCCAGTTAAAGATACAGTTTGTGACGTCAAACTGAGGGGAGAAACAAAGTTCAATGTGCTGTGTGTAGCACCTGTGTCCACCAGGAAGTGTGTTTCTCTCCCCTCCAGTGTTGCTGACAGCATGGGGTCTGCAGTTCCCATGCTGGGCTGTGGGTCTCCAGGGGCGTGTCACTAGATGTTCTGTGTGGGCTCGTTATTCCCCTGAAAAGACTGTCCAGGTATAACATTGGGATTGTGGGGGATCATACCTGGTTCCCCGTGATTTGGTATGGCCCAGCAATGTTTTGCCCAGTGTCCAACACATCCACATCGGTAGCATATGTCCTCCTGTGGTCCCCCGATCCGCGCCCCACGACCCCTCCACGGAGCACTGCCCCCGTGACCGGCCAAACGCCTTCCCCGCCCACGAGGAAACGCTCTGTACCTGTTTTGAGGATATGAAACAGAAAAAACAGGAAGAGGAACCAGTCCTCCCCCAATCTGATTAGTGTTTTGCCAGGAAGTTGCATTTTGTGTGTGGGTTGCAGCACCTACAGCCACAACCATCACATGTTCTTTTTTATCTGTTTTTTTTTTTTCAATTTTTGTTTTGCTTCCTGCAATTGGAGCTTCAACAGTTGAATTTCTAAATCCTTTGTGTCAGACTGCTTTCTCTTCAACTCATCTTGTGCCTTTAATAAGTGATGAAGCAGATGCCTCTCCCATCTGACGTACTCGCACCTTGTTAAATCTGGATTATTTCTCATAGATTGTACAACCTGTTCAGGAACACCTTTCAAGATTGCCTCTCTAAACATTTCAGTTAAGTTTGAGTGTGGGCCTTTTGGATTAATTGTAGTTTTTCCGAACCAGGTTTCTGCAGCTTTATTTATGTATTCTTTAGGATCCATGCTGTAATCCCATTCAAACCTGGTGATGGGAGTGATTGTGGCCAGTGGAAACTGCCTTTTTATTTCCCGTGCCAAAGGTGTGATGAATTGATGTGCTGGAGTAGAATTACTTACATTTTGGGTCCCTGCTGCGTGTTCTATGTCTCTCATAACCATGCCAGACATAGCTCTGCTCATTATTGCTCTGAAATCTCCCAGTGCTAGAGTCATTCCAGAGGTCAGCAGGTCTAACTCTGCCAACCAAAGACTCCCACCAGCTTTAATGCTGGGCAGTTTATCTACTATGGCCTCTCTGTCACCTAGAGGAAAAGGAACGTATTTCCGACCCCCAGTACTGTTTTTCAAAAGAGGATAAGCCCCTGTGTTGCTCCCAACCAGGGCGTGCTGTCCTTCTGCTGTGTGAAGGCCTAAGCCACGCATGCTCTCTAGAGGGCACGAGATGTGATAGACCTCTCTCAGTTCATCAGTTTTATCTGTAAGGTTCTCCTCTGAAACCCACGTTCCATTTGCATCCATTTTAATTTGAACGTTTTTGGCTGAATTAGATTTTATCTCTCCTCTCTCCATCTGTTCTGCTCTGTCACACAGGTTCTGCAACCTCTGAGCAGATCTGACAAAGGTGTCATTTAACTGAGACCAAGCCATGGGATTTGGTGTGGACGGGGTCTGATCTAATATAGTCCAGTTCGGGGTATCAGTCCCAGTGTGGACTTCGGGAGCGTTTTGTGGGGTAGCTGTCTCCCCCTCGACTGCTAAGGTTCCCTGTGTAATGTTAACTATGGGATAAATGCCCTGGGAAGGCCGAGTTTCGTCTCCACTATATGGTGGAGGAAGTGAATTGTCTGTATTTATGTTTGTGTGTTCAGAGCTGGTGGCAACTTTTTGTTTTTTGTGTTCAAATGCATGTGAAAGTCCCTGCCAGAAAACCAAAAGTTCTTCCCTCTGCCTGAGTTCTCTCTCAGCATTCTGCTCGTTTGTTTTACAGCTTCTTTTAGTGAAAACTCCTCCTTCTCCTTCTTTTTGCATAGTGTCTATCAAATGTTTTTTAGAATTGTTGATTCCCTGCAACAAATGTTTCCCCAGGGGCTGTCTGCTTAGCAAATCGCCTCCACCCATTTCAACCAGACCTTTTAATTTATTTATTTATTTTATTTTTTTTTTTTTTCCGTCCCCGTCCGTTTGGAATTCGTCATGTTCCCCCAGATAAGTTATTAATCCATCTATTTGCTCACTGAGCGCAATCCATGGCCCGATGCCCCACTTTGGATCATATTTCTCCCTGTCGACCTCCTGCGCCATATTCAAACCCAGAGATCACCTCTCCTCTTTTCTGCCTTTTTTTTTTACTGCCTCGCACTGCGGCGAGCCTCTGTCTCCTTTTTTAGGCCCGAGCAGCAAAGCGCTGCGAAGGCCTATTGTATCTGTACTGTTTATTATTATTAGGCCCGAGCAGCAAAGCGCTGCGAAGGCCTATTGTATCTGTACTGTTTATTATTATTATTAGGCCCGAGCAGCAAAGCGCTGCGAAGGCCTATTGTTTTCATACTGTTTATTAGGCCCGAGCAGCAAAGCGCTGCGAAGGCCTATTGTATCTGTACTGTTTCTTATTCTTCTTACGATTCTGCCCCCCTCTTCGTGCGCCTTTTTGGGGGCTTTATCATATTCAAAAACTCACCAAACTTGGCGGAAGCGACTAGGCGGTTTAAAAATTTTGAATTTTAAGGTCGCCGCAAAAATCGCAAAAAAAATTGCTCAACGGCAGCAACTAGCAATTTTCAACAGACCCATTGCTATTCACTTACTTCATCGTAGAGACTTGAAATTCGGTACAGTTGTAGAGCTCACTAAGACGCTCAGAATTTACAAGTAATGTCATAGTGCAACTATCACAGTAAGTCGGCCATTTTGTATTGAAGGTCCATTTTTTACCTCGATTTTGCCGTTTACAGCCTTCGTATTTGATCGAACTCCTCCTAGGGATTTCGATTGATCGGCTTCAAACTCGGTCAGTCTGATCATAAGGCATGTCTGATTTAAAGTTATCAAATTGGTGAGTTTTGGAGCATGTTGAAGGGAGGTTACCAGGGGTCAAAGTTCACCTACACGCCATGAAACAAAAACCTCTTATATTTCCTATACAAAAACACATAGAGGGACCAAACTTTCAGTGATTGATCGGCATCGGGTGTCCTATAATACCCTGCAGTGAAATTTTTTTTTTACGTAGGCCACGCCCCCTGAGAGCAGGAAGTGTAATGTTTTACTCTGAACGGTCGCTATCTTAGCCCTTTGACCTAATCAACATGAAACTGTGTCCAGAGACAGAAGACACGTTGGTGTGTTGTGGATTCCAACCCCGACCGGCTGCGATGAAGCAGGTGGGCGTGGCGGCGTTGCGAACGCCATCGAATTTCGTTTGGCTCTGAATTCCACAGTTTCGGGGTGAGCTGCTCCAAACTCACTAGGATGGATCCTTATCCATCCCCGAACAGGAATCCATAGCGATATTTGGTGGGCGTGGCCTAATTTTTCTATAGCGACCCCTAGAGTATTTTAAATGAACAGCCCCAAGCCATGCTTAAACCTAGAATTACGAAACTTGGTACACATGTGTATCTTGTCGGGACGTACAAAAAAGTCTCTTAGAGCCATGCTCTAAACCCAACAGGAAGTCGGCCATTTTAGATTGAAGTTCATTTGACCTCGATTTTGACGTTTACAGCCTTTGCATTTGATCGAACTCCTCCTAGGGTTTTCGATTGATCGGCTTCAAACTCGGTCAGTCTGATCATAAGGCATGTCTGATTTAAAGTTATCAAATTGGTGACTGTGTGAGCTTGCTGAAGGGGGGTTACCAGGGGTCAAATTTCACCTACTCGCCATGAAACACGAAACTCTTATATATCCTGCACAGAAACTCACAGAGATACCAAACTTTAAATTATTGATCATCATTAGGTGTCCAAAAATAACCTGTGGTCAAATGATGACATCACTTAGGCCACGCCCCCTGAGAACAGGAAGTGTCATGTTTTACTGTGAACGGTCGCTATCTTAGCCCTTTGACATAATCAATATTAAACTGTGTCCAGAGACAGAAGACATGTTGGTGTGTTGTGGATTCAAGCCCTGACCGGCTGCGATGAAGCAGCTGGCTGTGGCGGCGTGGCGAAGTGACCTGTAACGCCGATGCCATACGTTTGCTTCTAGATTCCACATGTTTCGACCGAGCTGCACCAAACTTGGCCTGACTCATCCTGGTGTGATGACTGACAATGCTATGTCATCATATTATGACGTCATCTAAGCCCCGCCCCCTCAGAATGAATTAGAGAGATCTTCTGTGTAATTACATAATAAACAGTCCATGTTCTTTGTTTGTAGGGCAATGCTGCCCTCTGCTGCCCACTGAAATAGTTTCATTATTTCAGTAATTCGACACCAGAGGGCAGCATTGCCCTATGGAATGACAGTTCAATGTTGAATTAAAGAGGAAAAAATTAAATAATTTGTAATTCTAACTCAAAAACTGACAGAGACACCAAACCTGCAGTTATTGATCATTATCTTGTGTCCAATAATATCCAATGGTTAAATGATGACATCACTTAGGCCCCGCCCCCTCGGAACAGGAAGTGCTATTTTTTTACTTGGAAAGCTCTGTTTATGGCTCTCTTGACCTAATCAAGATGATTCGGATGATAAACTCTGTCAATGCTCGCTGCTGGCTGAACCGTGTGGGCGTGGCCAAATGGCGAATATCAGTCCCTCGCCATATACATACGTTTGGCTCTTATTCAGGCATAGATCATCCGATTGGCGCCAAACTGGATATGTATGACCTTTGTTCACCTCTAAAGAGCCCAACGGGTTTGAGATGTAATTTGGCTCCACTGCGCCCCCTAAGTTAATACATGGGCTGTATCTCCTCGACGCATAGACCGATCTGCGCCAGATTTTTCGACAGTCGTCGGGGAGCGCCGCCGAACGCATTCACGCCTGTCGCCCGGTGGACGGGTGGGGAAAATGCGCGACAGATTCTGCGGCGGCTAGCGGGCGGCGATGCTGGAAACTGCGGCAGAGCTTCCGCGGTGGGGAGCGGGCTGCGACTCTGGAAAACGCGCGAGAGCTTCTGCGGTGGCCGGAACCCCCGCGGTGGCCAATAGGCCGGAGCGGCGCTTGCTGCGAGGGCCGCCCGAGGCTGCTTGCAGCTTTAATTATTCTTATTATTCTTCCACCCAAATGAATTGCCTTTTTGGGGGCTTTATCATATTCAAAAACTCACCAAACTTGGCGGTCGCATAAAACGAGTTTTAAATTTAAGTACTGTAAGGTCGTCGCAAAAATCGCAAAAAAAATTGCTCAACGGCAGCAACTAGCAATTTTCAAAAGACCCATTGCTATTCACTTACTTCATCGTAGAGACTTGAAATTCGGTACAGTTGTAGGGCTCACTAAGACGCTCAGAATTTACAAGTAATGTCATAGTGCAACTATCACAGAAAGTCGGCCATGTTGGATTGAAGGTCCATTTCGGACCCTATTTTGGCCGTTTACAGCCTTCGTATTTGATCGAACTCCTCCTAGGGATTTCGATTGATCGGCTTCAAACTCGGTCAGTCTGATCATAAGGCATGTCTGATTTAAAGTTATCAAATTGGTGAGTTTTGGAGCATGTTGAAGGGGGGTTAGCAGGGGTCAAAGTTCACCTACACGCCAGGAAACAAAAACCTCTTATATTTCCTATACAAAAACACATAGAGGGACCAAACTTTCAGTGATTGATCGTCATCGGGTGTCCTATAATACCCTGCAGTGAAATTTTTTTTTTACGTAGGCCACGCCCCCTGAGAGCAGGAAGTGTAATGTTTTACTGTGAACGGTCGCTATCTTAGCCCTTTGACCTAATCAACATGAAACTGTGTCCAGAGACAGAAGACATGTTGGTGTGTTGTGGATTCCAACCCCGACCGGCTGCGATGAAGCAGGTGGGCGTGGCGGCGTTGCGAACGCCATCGAATTTCGTTTGGCTCTGAATTCCACAGTTTCGGGGTGAGCTGCTCCAAACTCACTAGGATGGATCCTTATACACCCGCCAACAGGAATCCATAGCGAAATTTGGTGGGCGTGGCCTAATTTCTCTACATCTCCCCCTAGAATATTTAGAAAAATCAGCCCCAAGCCATGCTTAATCCTAGAATTACGAAACTTGGTACACATGTGTATCTTGTCAGGACGTACAAAAAAGTCTCTTGGAGCCATGCTCTAAACCCAACAGGAAGTCGGCCATTTTGGATTGAAGGTCCATTTTGGACCTCGAGTTTGACGTTTACAGCCTTTGCATTTGATCGAACTCCTCCTAGGGATTTCGATTGATCGGCTTCAAACTCGGTCAGTCTGATCATAAGGCATGTCTGATTTAAAGTTATCAAATTGGTGACTGTATGAGCTTGCTGAAGGGGGGTTACCAGGGGTCAAAGTTCAGCTACTCGCCATGAAACACGAAACTCTTATATTTCCTATACAAAAACACAGAGAGGGACCAAACTTTCATTGATTGATCGTCATCGGGTGTCCTAAAATACCCTGTGGTGAAATTATTTTTTTAAGTAGGCCACGCCCCCTGAGAACAGGAAGTGTCATGTTTTACTGTGAACGGTCGCTATCTTAGCCCTTTGACCTAATCAACATGAAACTGTGTCCAGAGACAGAAGACATGTTGGTGTGTTGTGGATCCAAGCCTTGACCAGCTGCGATGAAGCAGCTGGGTGTGGCGGCGTGGCGAAGTGACCTGTAACGCCGATGCCATACGTTTGCTTCTAGATTCCACATGTTTCGACCGAGCTGCACCAAACTTGGCCTGACTCATCCTGGTTTGATGCCTGACAATGCTATGTCATCATATTATGACGTCATCTAAGCCCCGCCCCCTCAGAATGAATTAGAGAGATCTTCTGTGTAATTACATAATAAACAGTCCATGTTCGTTGTTTGTAGGGCAATGCTGCCCTCTGCTGCCCACTGAAATAGTTTCATTATTTCAGTAATTCGACACCAGAGGGCAGCATTGCCCTACGGAATGAAAGTTCAATGTTGTAATGGAGGAAAAAATTAAATAATTAGTAATTCTAACACAAAAACTCACAGAGACACCAAACGTTCAGTGATTGATCATAATCGAGTGTCCAATAATATCCAATGGTCAAATGATGACATCACTTAGGCCACGCCCCCTGAGAACAGGAAGTGTCATGTTTTACTGTGAACAGTCGCTATCTTAGCCCTTTGACCTAATCAACATGAAACTGTGCCCAGAGACAGAAGACATTTTGGTGTGTTGTGGATTCAAGCCCTGACCGGCTGCGATGAAGCAGCTGTGTGCGGCGGCATGGCGAAGTGACTTGTAACGCCGATGCCATACGTTTGCTTCTAGATTCCACGTTTCGACCGAGCTGCACCAAACTTGGCCTGACTCATCCTGTTGTGATGCCTGACAATGCTATGTCATCATATTATGACGTCATCTAAGCCCCGCCCCCTCAGAACAGGAAGTGTCTTTTTTTTCCTTGGAAAGCTCCGTTTATGGCTCTCTTGACCTAATCAAGGTAATTCGGATGATGAGCTCTGTCAATGCTCGCTTCTGGCTGAACCGTGTGGGCGTGGCCAAATGGCGAATATCAGTCCCTCGCCATATTCATACGTTTGGCTCTAATTCACACATGGATCATCCGATTGGCGCCAAACTGGATATGTATGACCTTTGTTCACCTCTAAAGAGCCCGACGGGTTTGAAATGTAATTTGGCTCCACTGCGCCCCCTAAGTTAATACGTGGGTTGTATCTCCTCGACGCATCGACCGATCTGCGCCGGATTTTTCGACAGTCGTCGGGCACCGCCGCCGAACGCATTCACGCATGTCGCCCGGTGGACGGGCGGGGAAAATGCGCGACAGCTTCTGCGGCGGCTGGCGGGCGGCGGTGCTGGAAACTGCGGCGGATCTGCCGCGGTGGGGAGCGGGCTGCGGCTCTGGAAACCGAGCGAGAGCTTCTGCGGTGGCCGGAACCCCCGCGGTGGCCAATAGGCCGGAGCGGCGCTTGCTGCGAGGGCCGCCCGAGGCTGCTTGCAGCTTTAATTATTCTTATTATTCTTCCACCCAAATGACTTGCCTTTTTGGGGGCTTTATCATATTCAAAAACTCACCAAACTTGGCGGTCGCATAAAACGAGTTTTAAATTTAAGTACTGTAAGGTCGTCGCAAAAATCGCAAAAAAAATTGCTCAACGGCAGCAACTAGCAATTTTCAAAAGACCCATTGCTATTCACTTACTTCATCGTAGAGACTTGAAATTCGGTACAGTTGTAGGGCTCACTAAGACGCTCAGAATTTACAAGTAATGTCATAGTGCAACTATCACAGAAAGTCGGCCATGTTGGATTGAAGGTCCATTTCGGACCCTATTTTGGCCGTTTACAGCCTTCGTATTTGATCGAACTCCTCCTAGGGATTTCGATTGATCGGCTTCAAACTCGGTCAGTCTGATCATAAGGCATGTCTGATTTAAAGTTATCAAATTGGTGAGTTTTGGAGCATGTTGAAGGGGGGTTAGCAGGGGTCAAAGTTCACCTACACGCCAGGAAACAAAAACCTCTTATATTTCCTATACAAAAACACATAGAGGGACCAAACTTTCAGTGATTGATCGTCATCGGGTGTCCTATAATACCCTGCAGTGAAATTTTTTTTTTACGTAGGCCACGCCCCCTGAGAGCAGGAAGTGTAATGTTTTACTGTGAACGGTCGCTATCTTAGCCCTTTGACCTAATCAACATGAAACTGTGTCCAGAGACAGAAGACATGTTGGTGTGTTGTGGATTCCAACCCCGACCGGCTGCGATGAAGCAGGTGGGCGTGGCGGCGTTGCGAACGCCATCGAATTTCGTTTGGCTCTGAATTCCACAGTTTCGGGGTGAGCTGCTCCAAACTCACTAGGATGGATCCTTATACACCCGCCAACAGGAATCCATAGCGAAATTTGGTGGGCGTGGCCTAATTTCTCTACATCTCCCCCTAGAATATTTAGAAAAATCAGCCCCAAGCCATGCTTAATCCTAGAATTACGAAACTTGGTACACATGTGTATCTTGTCAGGACGTACAAAAAAGTCTCTTGGAGCCATGCTCTAAACCCAACAGGAAGTCGGCCATTTTGGATTGAAGGTCCATTTTGGACCTCGAGTTTGACGTTTACAGCCTTTGCATTTGATCGAACTCCTCCTAGGGATTTCGATTGATCGGCTTCAAACTCGGTCAGTCTGATCATAAGGCATGTCTGATTTAAAGTTATCAAATTGGTGACTGTATGAGCTTGCTGAAGGGGGGTTACCAGGGGTCAAAGTTCAGCTACTCGCCATGAAACACGAAACTCTTATATTTCCTATACAAAAACACAGAGAGGGACCAAACTTTCATTGATTGATCGTCATCGGGTGTCCTAAAATACCCTGTGGTGAAATTATTTTTTTAAGTAGGCCACGCCCCCTGAGAACAGGAAGTGTCATGTTTTACTGTGAACGGTCGCTATCTTAGCCCTTTGACCTAATCAACATGAAACTGTGTCCAGAGACAGAAGACATGTTGGTGTGTTGTGGATCCAAGCCTTGACCAGCTGCGATGAAGCAGCTGGGTGTGGCGGCGTGGCGAAGTGACCTGTAACGCCGATGCCATACGTTTGCTTCTAGATTCCACATGTTTCGACCGAGCTGCACCAAACTTGGCCTGACTCATCCTGGTGTGATACCTGACAATGCTATGTCATCATATTATGACGTCATCTAAGCCCCGCCCCCTCAGAATGAATTAGAGAGATCTTCTGTGTAATTACATAATAAACAGTCCATGTTCGTTGTTTGTAGGGCAATGCTGCCCTCTGCTGCCCACTGAAATAGTTTCATTATTTCAGTAATTCGACACCAGAGGGCAGCATTGCCCTACGGAATGACAGTTCACTGTTGTAATGGAGGAAAAAATTAAATAATTTGTAATTCTAACACAAAAACTCACAGAGACACCAAACGTTCAGTGATTGATCATAATCGAGTGTCCAATAATATCCAATGGTCAAATGATGACATCACTTAGGCCACGCCCCCTGAGAACAGGAAGTGTCATGTTTTACTGTGAACGGTCGCTATCTTAGCCCTTTGACCTAATCAACATGAAACTGTGTCCAGAGACAGAAGACATGTTGGTGTGTTGTGGATCCAAGCCCTGACCGGCTGCGATGAAGCAGCTGGGTGTGGCGGCGTGGCGAAGTGACCTGTAACGCCGATGCCATACGTTTGCTTCTAGATTCCACATGTTTCGACCGAGCTGCACCAAACTTGGCCTGACTCATCCTGGTCTGATGCCTGACAATGCTATGTCATCATATTATGACGTCATCTAAGCCCCGCCCCCTCAGAATGAATTAGAGAGATCTTCTGTGTAATTACATAATAAACAGTCCATGTTCGTTGTTTGTAGGGCAATGCTGCCCTCTGCTGCCCACTGAAATAGTTTCATTATTTCAGTAATTCGACACCAGAGGGCAGCATTGCCCTACGGAATGAAAGTTCAATGTTGTAATGGAGGAAAAAATTAAATAATTAGTAATTCTAACACAAAAACTCACAGAGACACCAAACGTTCAGTGATTGATCATAATCGAGTGTCCAATAATATCCAATGGTCAAATGATGACATCACTTAGGCCCCGCCCCCTCGGAACAGGAAGTGCTATTTTTTTACTTGGAAAGCTCCGTTTATGGCTCTCTTGACCTAATCAAGATGATTCGGATGATAAACTCTGTCAATGCTCGCTGCTGGCTGAACCGTGTGGGCGTGGCCAAATGGCGAATATCAGTCCCTCGCCATATGCATACGTTTGGCTCTTATTCAGGCATAGATAATCCGATTGGCGCCAAACTGGATATGTATGACCTTTGTTCACCTCTAAAGAGCCCGACGGGTTTGAAATGTAATTTGGCTCCACTGCGCCCCCTAAGTTAATACATGGGCTGTATCTCCTCGACGCATCGACCGATCTGCGCCAGATTTTTCGACAGTCGTCGGGGAGCGCCGCCGAACGCATTCACGCGTGTCGCCCGGTGGACGGGCGGGGAAAATGCGCGACAGCTTCTGCGGCGGCTGGCGGGCGGCGGTGCTGGAGACTGCGCCGGAGCTTCCGCACTGGCGAGCGGGCTGCGGCTCTGGAAAACACGCGAGAGCTTCTGCGGTGGCCGGAACCCCCGCGGTGGCCAATAGGCCGGAGCGGCGCTTGCTGCGAGGGCCGCCCGAGGCTGCTTGCAGCTTTAATTATTATTACGATTCTTCCCACCTCTTCGTGTGCCTTTTTGGGGGCTTTATCATATTCAAAAACTCACCAAACTTGGCGGTCGCAACGAGAAAATTTAAAAATTTTGAATTTTAAGGTTGTCGCAAAAATCGCAAAAAAAATTGCTGAACGGCGGCAACTAGCAATTTTCTGTTGACACAATGGTATGAACGTACTTCATCGTAGAGACATGAAATTTGGTACACATGTAGAGCTCACCAAAAGACTCAGAACTTACATTTAATGTTATAAGCCAACTATCACAGAAAGTCGGCCATTTTGTATTGAACGTCCATTTTTTTCCTCGATTTTGCTGTTTACAGCCTTCGTATTTGATCGAACTCCTCCTAGGGATTTCGATTGATCGGCTTCAAACTTGGTCAGTCTGATCATAAGGCATGTTTGATTTAAAGTTATCAAATTGGTGAGTTTTGGAGCATGTTGAAGGGGGGTTAGCAGGGGTCAAAGTTCACCTACTCGCCATTAAACACGAAACTCTTATATTTCCTATACAAAAACACATAGAGGGACCAAACTTTCAGTGATTGATCGTCATCGGGTGTCCTAAAATACCCTGTGGTGAAATGATGACATCACTTAGGCCACGCCCCCTGAGAACAGGAAGTGTCATGTTTTACTGTGAACGGTCGCTATCTTAGCCCTTTGACCTAATCAACATGAAACTGTGTCCAGAGACAGAAGACAAGTTGGTGTGTTGAGGATTCCAACCCCGACCTGCTTTGACATAGCAGGTGGGCGTGGCGGCGCGGCGAAGTGACCTGTAACGCCGTTGCCATACGTTTGGCTCTGAATTCCACAATTTCGGGCCCAGCTGCTCCAAACTCACTAGGATGGATCCTTATCCACCCACCGACAGGAATTCATAACAAAATTTGGTGGGCGTGGCCTAATTTCTCTATAGCGACCCCTAGAGTATTTTAAATGAACAGCCCCAAGCCATGCTTTATCCTAGAATTACGAAACTTGGTACATATGTGTATCTTGTCGGGACGTACAAAAAAGTCTCTTAGAGCCATGCTCTAAACCCAACAGGAAGTCGGCCATTTTGTATTGAAGGTCCATTGTGGACCTCGAGTTTGATGTTTACAGCCTTTGCATTTGATCGAACTCCTCCTAGGGATTTCGGTTGATCGGCTTCAAACTCGGTCAGTCTGATCATAAGGCATGTCTGATTTAAAGTTATCAAATTGGTGACTGTATGAGCTTGCTGAAGGGGGGTTGCCAGGGGTCAAAGTTCACCTACTCGCCATGAAACACGAAACTCTTATATATCCTGCACAGAAACTCACAGACACACCAAACTTTCAGTTATTGATCATCAATAGGTGTCCTAAAATACCCTGTGGTGAAATTATGACATCGCTTAGGCGACGCCCCCTGAGAACAGGAAGTGTCATGTTTTACTGTGAACGGTCGCTATCTTAGCCCTTTGACCTAATCAACATGAAACTGTGTCCAGAGACAGAAGACATGTTGGTGTGTTGTGGATTCAAGCCCTGACCGGCTGCGATGAAGCAGCTGTGTGCGGCGGCATGGCGAAGTGACCTGTAACGCCGATGCCATACGTTTGCTTCTAGATTCCACATGTTTCGACCGAGCTGCACTAAACTTGGCTTGAGTGATGCTGGTGTGATACCTGAAAATTCTATGTCATCAGATTATGACGTCATCTAAGCCCCGCCCCCTCAGAACAGGAAGTGCTATTTTTTTCCTTGGAAACATTCATCTATGGCTCTCTTGACCTAATCAAGGTGATTCTGTGTTGGATGACAGATAGGAAGTTGGTCTCGCTTGCTTTAAAGTGCCAACAGTTTTCAATGGCGGCAACGCCGTTCGTATACGTTTGCCTCTACCTTCCACATATTTTGACCGAGCTGCATCAAACTTGGCCTGAGTGATCCTGGAGGCTTGCCCGTCAATCCTACGTCATCACATTATGACGTCATCTAAGCCCCGCCCCCTCGGAACCGGAAGTGCCGTTTTTTTCCTTGGAAAGCTCTGTTTATGGCTCTCTTGACCTAATCAAGGTGATTCTGTGTTGGATGACAGATAGGAAGTTGGTCTCGCTTGCTTTAAAGTGCCAAGAGTTTTCAATGGCGGCAACGCCGTTCGTATACGTTTGCCTCTACATTCCACATATTTTGACCGAGCTGCATCAAACTTGGCCTGAGTGATCCTGGAGGCTTGCCCGTCAATCCTACGTCATCACATTATGACGTCATCTAAGCCCCGCCCCCTCGGAACCGGAAGTGCCGTTTTTTTCCTTGGAAAGCTCTGTTTATGGCTCTCTTGACCTAATCAAGGTGATTCTGTGTTGGATGACAGATAGGACGTTGGTCTCGCTTGCTTTAAAGTGCCAAGAGTTTTCAATGGCGGCAACGCCGTTCGTATACGTTTGCCTCTACATTCCACATATTTTGACCGAGCCGCATCAAACTTGGCCTGAGTGATACTGGTGGGAGGCCCGTCGATCCTACGTCATCACATTATGACGTCATCTAAGCCCCGCCCCCTCGGAACAGGAAGTGCCGTTTTTTTCCTTGGAAAGCTCGCCCTAAACCATGCGAGAGCTTCTGCGGTGGCCGGAACCCCCGCGGTGGCCAATAGGCCGGAGCGGCGCTTGCTGCGAGGGCCGCCCGAGGCTGCTTGCAGCTTTAATTATTATTATTACGATTCTTCCCACCTCTTCGTGTGCCTTTTTGGGGGCTTTATCATATTCAAAAACTCACCAAACTTGGCGGTCGCAACTAGAAAATTTAAAAATTTTGAATTTTAAGGTCGTCGCAAAAATCGCAAAAAAAATTGCTGAACGGCGGCAACTAGCAATTTTCTGTTGACACAATGGTATGAACGTACTTCATCGTAGAGACATGAAATTTGGTACACTTGTAGAGCTCACCAAAAGACTCAGAACTTACATTTAATGTTATAAGCCAACTATCACAGAAAGTCGGCCATTTTGTATTGAACGTCCATTTTTTACCTCGATTTTGACGTTTACAGCCTTCGTATTTGATCGAACTCCTCCTAGGGATTTCGATTGATCGACTTCAAACTCGGTCAGTCTGATCATAAGGCATGTTTGATTTAAAGTTATCAAATTGGTGAGTTTTGGAGCATGTTGAAGGGGGGTTAGCAGGGGTCAAAGTTCACCTACTCGCCATGAAACACGAAACTCTTATATTTCCTATATAAAAACACATAGAGGGACCAAACTTTCATTGATTGATCGGCATCGGGTGCCCTACAATACCCTATGGTGAAATGATGACATCACTTAGGCCACGCCCCCTGAGAACAGGAAGTGTCATGTTTTACTGTGAACGGTCGCTATCTTAGCCCTTTGACCTAATCAACATGAAACTGTGTCCAGAGACAGAAGACATGTTGGTGTGTTGTGGATTCCAACCCTGACCGGCTTTGACATAGCAGGTGGGCGTGGCGGCGTGGCGAAGTGACCTGTAACGCCGTTGCCATACGTTTGGCTCTGAATTCCACAATTTCAGGCCCAGCTGCTCCAAACTCACTAGGATGGATCCTTATCCACCCACCGACAGGAATTCATAACAAAATGTGGTGGGCGTGGCCTAATTTCTCTATAGCGACCCCTAGAGTATTTTAAATGAACAGCCCTAAGCCATGCTTTAACCTAGAATTACGAAACTTGGTACACATGTGTATCTTGTCAGGACGTACAAAAAAGTCTATTACAGCCATGGTCGAAACCCAACAGGAAGTCGGCCATTTTAGATTGAAGTTCATTTGACCTCGATTTTGACGTTTACAGCCTTTGCATTTGATCGAACTCCTCCTAGGGATTTCGATTGATCGGCTTCAAACTCGGTCAGTCTGATCATAAGGCATGTCTGATTTAAAGTTATCAAATTGGTGACTGTCTGAGATTGCTGAAGGGGGGTTACCAGGGGTCAAAGTTCACCTACTCGCCATGAAACACGAAACTCTTATATATCCTGCACAGAAACTCACAGAGACACCAAACTTTCAGTTATTGATCATCAATAGGTGTCCTAAAATACCCTGTGGTGAAATGATGACATCACTTAGGCCACGCCCCCTGAGAACAGGAAATGTCATGTTTTACTGTGAACGGTCGCTATCTTAGCCCTTTGACCTCATCAACATGAAACTGTGTCCAGAGACAGAAGACATGTTGGTGTGTTGTGGATTCAAGCCCTGACCGGCTGCGATGAAGCAGCTGGGTGCGGCGGCATGGCGAAGTGACCTGTAACGCCGATGCCATACGTTTGCTTCTAGATTCCACATGTTTCGACCGAGCTGAACCAAACTTGGCTTGAGTGATGCTGGTGTGATACCTGAAAATTCTATGTCATCAGATTATGACGTCATCTAAGCCCCGCCCCCTCAGAACAGGAAGTGCTATTTTTTTCCTTGGAAACTTTCATCTATGGCTCTCTTGACCTAATCAAGGTGATTCTGTGTTGGATGACAGATAGGAAGTTGGTCTCGCTTGCTTTAAAGTGCCAAGAGTTTTCAATGGCGGCAACGCCGTTCGTATACGTTTGCCTCTACATTCCACATATTTTGACCGAGCTGCATCAAACTTGGCCTGAGTGATCCTGGAGGCTTGCCCGTCAATCCTAAATCATCACATTATGACGTCATCTAAGCCCCGCCCCCTCGGAACCGGAAGTGCCGTTTTTTTCCTTGGAAAGCTCTGTTTATGGCTCTCTTGACCTAATCAAGGTGATTCTGTGTTGGATGACAGATAGGAAGTTGGTCTCGCTTGCTTTAAAGTGCCAAGAGTTTTCAATGGCGGCAACGCCGTTCCTATACGTTTGCCTCTACATTCCACATATTTTGACCGAGCTGCATCAAACTTGGCCTGAGTGATCCTGGAGGCTTGCCCGTCAATCCTACGTCATCACATTATGACGTCATCTAAGCCCCGCCCCCTCGGAACCGGAAGTGCCGTTTTTTTCCTTGGAAAGCTCTGTTTATGGCTCTCTTGACCTAATCAAGGTAATTTGGATGATGAGCTCTGTCAATGCTCGCTTCTGGCTGAACCGTGTGGGCGTGGCCAAACGGCGAACATCAGTCCCTCGCCATATGCATACGTTTGGCTCTTATTCACGCATAGATCATCCGATTGGCGCCAAACTGGATATGTATGACCTTTGTTCTGCTCTAAAGAGCCCAACGGGTTTGAGATGTAATTTGGGGAAAATGCGCGACAGCTTCTGCAGCGGCTAGCGGGCGGCAGTGCTGGAAACTGCGGCAGAGCTTCTGCGGTGGGGAGCGGGCTGCGGCTCTGGAAAACGCGCGAGAGCTTCTGCGGTGGCCGGAACCCCCGCGGTGGCCAATAGGCCGGAGCGGCGCTTGCTGCGAGGGCCGCCCGAGGCTGCTTGCAGCTTTAATTTTTTTTTTTTTTTGCTCGCACAGCGGCGAGGAAATCACACACAGCAGAAAGATTTTTCTCGCGCGGCGGCGAGAAAATCAAAGACCACAGATGAAATAAAGAAACTTCCCACAGATTATAATTCCCGAATGTTTACCATGGTTTTAAAAGACATTGCCATAAACGAAGGAGAGTACATTTAAACACGCAAAGTCTGCTCAGCGGCAGACGTTTACATACACATAGCTGACAGACACACACACAGCTGACAGATACACAGAAATGGATCCACGCTTTTCAGCTCCTATGATGTCCTCTTTTTTTTCACTTATTTTCTTCACTTATTTCTCTACAGAGGAACAGATCGCGATCATCCTTTATCTTATTCTCTTATCTTTTTTCCTATGGTGGACCCCTCTCAACACTTTTGTGTTTTTTGAGCAAGTCACAGATTGGCTAACGCGTTCTTTTAGGGGGCAGCACTCCCCAAGGATAGAACCGACAAAACCTAGTCTTTCCCTTTCCCGCGTCCAGGAAAGGTCGGAGACGACCAGTTCTCACTACAGAGCCAATCGACCTTTTACTTTGACTATTAACTGTTTAAGTAACTTTAACCTTTTCTCCTATGAATAACTCGAAAGCCTTTAGACAAACAAATCAAAAGCAGTACGAACAACAGCTGACAATCGAACAATGGTTGACCACTTCAGACAACTCAGTAACACACAATATAACAGCAATCGATAGCTGGAATTCAGAGGTTTAAGAAGAATGCAACACCATCCACTGCTGATTTCTGGAATTTAGACAGTCCAACAGAAACAATGCTATGGTGTTTTTTAAGGAAAATTTTCCTCACCTTATATTTGGGCCCAACACCAGAACACTGCCTCCGTCAGGCTGCGCCGGAACGGCCTGTTCAATCTCTGCTCGTGTCTCAGCACAAAACCATCCTCTGCTACCAATTGTTGAAAATGGATCAAAAATGTACCGCACACAGAGCAGAAAATCAGCCAGTACAAGTAATCAGACTTTACTTATTTTATTCTTTTTTAGCGCTAAAAAAGGAGACGCTTACCCTTACAGACTAGGTGTGAATGTGACCGAGTCTATACAGCATCTCATCAAAAACGGGAAGATTCGTTTACTATACTACGGATGCACCTGGTGGTCATCTGATGTCTTACGTCATTTTATCAACTAAGTTTCTATTTCCTGGGAGACGGGAGTCTGAGGAGTTTCTATAGATGTTACAATTACAAAGGCCCTTTGTGTGAGAATATGCGAGTGTAGTGTGTGAATGTATTTGAGCTTGATAAGCGCCTCAACACAACACAGTTCAATGTTTAGTCTGCACACATACTTATGGTTCAACACTCATCCATGTTTTATATTTCACATGATCATTACATTTTACAGCACAACATTGGTGTGTGTGTGTGTTGGGGTCTCTGAGCCCCAGAGTTGCAGAGAGGCTTTGCATTCAGCCGGTGAGATCACAGGAGACATGTGAACAGCCGCATGTTTAAAGGATAGAGGTTTCTATCCGCTGGGTCCTGATAGAAATCTCGCCTGGTTCTGTCAAACTCACAGTATGAAGGTGTCACGCTCAGAACAGACAGCTCTTTCTTTTCAGGTTCAGTCCTGCTGAGTTTTTTTTCTGTCAGTTCTTACACCTTGCACACAGTTTTTGACTTCACGTCGTCGGCTTAACGAGAGACAACGGGGATTGTTTTCTCCCCTTCAGAAGACATTATCTGCTGCTGTTCAATATTAAGACTGAGTTTAAGAGAAAAGCAATAAACATCATAGCAGAGCTTGAGAGTCTGTTGAGGGTTAAGCATCAGCACATGCATGGGTTTACAGTTTGCCTGCTGTCAGTCCTGACATCACATCAGAGTTCTCCACCTGGAAATGATCTCCAGATGTCAAAGAGCCTTAAATCCAGGCAGCATCTGAGCTGGACCGTGACACATTAACATGAAAGGAACAAAAACTCCACAAGAACGGTTCTACACAACCACGACATATAACTATGTCGTTTTATGAAGTTAGATTTTTCTACAGAAACACTGTAAATGGATTTGTTTCAATTGTTCAAAGCTTTTTGTGGTGATTTCAATGCCTTTTTTCAACACCTGGGTACCAGATTTCTCCCACGTGTACAAAAACATTAGATGCATTTTGTCAGCAGAAGTGAAACATTAACTTTGTTAATATCAGAAATTCAAGACAGATTATGACACATGACCTCAAGAACAACTTTAAGTTCAGTCTAAACGTATTCACCATGTAGTTTTGCTGGTACAAATGAGACTATTGTCATGTTTCGTGTTAAACTGTTTTATGCAGGTGTCTGGGTTTAATCAACCATTGTTTCTAATCAAGTAGCACTGCTGTACACAGCCACAAGCCACAGCTGCTGGAGTCTGAAACAGGAATCCACATGGACTACACCATTTTCATGGTAATCCAATTCTTCAATTTTAGCTATTTAGTTTACCAAGCTGGTGAAGCATCAAATACAAACTGTAGGATATTGGTGGTAAAACTTTCCGTAGTTATTTTTGTGTGAAATTTGGCCTTGATTCTTCATTTGTTTTGTTCCTAATAAACATCATCTTTAGTTTTGATTGGAGTTTTGTTTTATTTTCAATTTTGTTTTCGTTCTGAGTTATCATTTATGTTTTTTTAGAACTGAGGACTCCTTAATTTCCTCCACTTGTTGCTGCTCAAATAAGCAAATAAATAAAAACTTGACTACAGCTTTTAACTGCATTGATGGAACACAATGAAACAAGATATTTTGCTGAAAATAAAATCTTTCCGTCAAAGACGTTGATATTAGGCAAAACGTGAATTTAAATCTAAAACTCTTGGAGATTCCCTCAAGCTACTTCTTAAATTTGCTTAATATGTACAGGGCTGCAAGGGGCTGCTTCCCATTTCCAGTGTTTATTGGCTGAGGCGTAGCTTTCTCAGCCTGAACAGGTCAGTAATCAATCACAAAGAAGCAGAAACACAATCAACCAGGGACACAGCCATTCCTTAGGGACATTTGCAGTTAGTGATTACATTAGTATGCAGGTTTTAGGGCTGTGGGGGAAGCTGGAGTCCCCAGAGAAAAACCAGATCTCCTGGTGCAGAAATCTGCTGATGCAATCTGATTCACTGCATTTCATCTGGCAGCTCAGTGTGAGGATTTGGTTTTCTGTGTGTCCTTTTAGTTCCTGTGTTGTCTTGTCTGCCCCTGATTGCTCCCAGCTGTGTCCCGTGTTGTTACCTCTTGTGTATTTAATCCCACCTGTGTTCCCTGTTCCTTGTCGGATTTTTGTCTCAACTGTCTTGCTGTCTTGCATTGTGTTATCTACCAGTGCTACCAGCATTTGTGTTCCTTGCCTTATGCTCACCTGTGCTGCCTGGATTTCACTGTGTCTTTGTTGCTCATCATTAAAACTACAATTATTCATCATAACTTGGGTCCACCGTGTCTACCTCACCACCTAAACCTACAATACATGACATTCAGCCTGAGAGTTCAGAGTAACTAATACTGGAGGACAATCCACAGCACAATGTTTCCATCTGCAGACCTCATTTTTGTTACTTTTTTTTTAAAGGGAACTACGACTAGTTATAAAAATAGGCCTTATTTGGGAAATATTTATCTTAGATGTAAAAGCAATACAGTAATAATGCTGTAGGTTATTTAGTTTTTATAAATTTTAATAAAATATTTTCACAGGAACGTCACCATGTCGATTACACTGCAATGCATTCTGGGTAAATGATGTGTAATGGTCCAACTGCCTGGCTCCTCCAGCCAAAACAATGATGAGTAACGTTATTAAGCCTTTTCAAATAGTAGAAATCAGAAGAGGTGATGATGATGAGGAGGACCAAATGGAGGAAGAAGACAGAGTTGGCAGTAGCAGCTGGTGTTTTGCTGCTAACTTCAGCTTTGTTAATGAAACAATGAATGACACCTACCTCTGGTCGGACTGTGTGATCCGGTAAGTACTTCTGTAGCTCTGTGTCCAGTTAGGCAACAGCGGTTTAGGTACCAACACCGAACTCACAGTGCCATTGTTCTATCAGTGCTACTTCGTCAGAATTTCCTACCGTAGCACGGATAGATAGCTAAGTCTGTCAGTGCTACGCGTCCAAAACTGCTACCATCATGTTTACAAACAGAGAACTATAGCAGGTTGTGTTAATGTTAAATATTTTGGATAACATTATTTGAGTGACGGGACTGAAGTGGAAGCTTAGGAGTTATGCTTAGCTTAGCACTGGAACAATTTATATCCATGATGAAACCACAAGAAGATCACTTCCTTCATCTGAATATTATACTCGTTTAAAATGAAAAGCTGTAGATGTATGCACTAATCCTTTTACTAG
Source organism: Xiphophorus maculatus (assembly GCF_002775205.1). Taxonomy (NCBI): domain Eukaryota; kingdom Metazoa; phylum Chordata; class Actinopteri; order Cyprinodontiformes; family Poeciliidae; genus Xiphophorus; species Xiphophorus maculatus. The sequence continues at coordinate 29,461,208 of NC_036464.1, forward strand.
AATATTCTATCTGCTAAAAATATTTTAAATACAAAGGTGTTTGTAAGAATAAAACAGTATCAGACAGGGGAAACACATTTTTATTGGAATTAAATTAAACACATGGGTCCGGTTGGATCGGTGATGTCAGTATTGCAGGCAGTATAGCTCCTGTTAGCATCTCAAACAGGGTCCAGCTCTGGCTGACTCAGCGGCAGCACAGCGTTTATTTTTAGCTCCTAAAGATGACAATCACCTGTTAGAGCCTTCCTTAGTTTTGCTGGTACAAATGAGAGTTCTGGAGAAATGTCCAGGACCAGATTAGGTCCTTCGGAAGTTGTGTTCCACTCTGGCTTGTGCACTGCACTCTCCTTTCTTTCATGTGGGAAATAATCCAGACTTGCCTCAATCTTTATTTTTTTCATCACAACGATAGTGACACAGTGTGGCATTATCTAACTTACACCAGTCAAATGCAATATGATAAGCAACTACTCAGGAAAAGTTAGCTTTCCTGTGTTATGTCTGTAGACTCCAGTACAAAATGAACCAAAACGCTTCATCAACCAATCTGTGAATAAATGGCAACCTCCATTTATGAAAAATATAACAAAAGATGTTAAATTTTGAAGTAATTATGAGTTTTGGCGTATCACAAACAGAAATTTATTTTTAGGTAATAGGAAAATTGCAACATACTTAGGCCAACATGTCCAACTAGTCCTTGATCCTTTTAACAATTTACTTCTAATATTTTACCAGGTTGGCCAAATCTCCCACAGCAAACATTAACCCCCCTGCAGTCATTTGGACCCTACAGGCTTTTCAGTCTGAGCATGATCCAGCAGGGTCACTTTTATGAGGTTTTGTGTGTGTGTTGGAAGTATTTTATATTTTATTATCATTATTTGCTTTACCTTTATTTCATATGATTATCCATTTTATTTACCTTTGCACTTACATTTTAATGATGTGTTTTGAGTGTTTTGAAGTGTTTGCACAACAGCATGGAGATTAAATGAAAAGAAATAGGAGAGAATGTTGCAAATAAAAATAAAAAAATAAAAATAAGCAGAAAAAACAGGTTTGTTAAGATCGGACAACAAAGTGCAATTAAGACATATTCTATAAGAATGTTAAGATGAAAAGAACAATGAGACTCCAGCAAAAGAGCTGGAACAATAGAAACCCAGACAACACCTCAGCAGGAAAGAACAGGTAGCTGTAATTAAATTAAATATCTCTAAGTGTTGAAAATTATGGACACAGCAGTGTTCGTAGATCATGAAGTATTTGTTGCTTCTAAATTTAGAGTTTAATTCTAAAAAGAAATGAATCCACATTTTATTGAAATTGGTGACGTGTTTCAGCAGCAGAACATTATCAGTTGTTGCTGGATCCTAACATAAGTTTAGGATATTTCTTTACAGATGTGCAGATGTTACTTAAAATAGGATCCCGAAGGCTAGAGTTAAAAAAATTAAAACATAAAAAATGTTAACAAAACATTGGAAAATTCCTTTTTCCAATGTTAAAATTGGATAAACAATTTAAGCAAAGAAAAATGATCAGGACAGACTGAAATTTTGACTGACTACAATTCTGACTAATTGTTTTGTGTTTTGTCTGTGTCGCTTTTCATGTTGATATGAATGAGTGTGTGATTATTAAAAAAGGAGAAAAACAACAAACAAACTGTACTTCAGTACTGAGTAACTGATCAAATTATTAATATTTTGATATTAAAAAATTACATTGACAGTTGATTCTGAAATACAAATTTAAGTGAGATTTTGATATTCCAAGTTACTAGTTCCTCCACATTGATGAAAGTAAATTAAGGTAATATTTTCTAGACTAAAGTTTAGAACCTTTTTAATCTAGGATTAATTTCAGGATGGTCATTTTTAATTAAGCAAGAAGAGATAACTGTGGTGTTTTACCTTGATAAATTTGGCAATATTTACAGGTAAATCTGTAACAAACCACCCCTTTGCTAATAAATATTCTATAAGCAAAACAACTGCCAGCTAACCTAGTAGTATGTAAGTGTGTAGCACACACGACAGGTACCAATGAGGTCTTTAATGGAAATAGATTAGCTGATTCGAATGAGCAGAAGTGGCAGCATCAGCAGAAATAAAAGTGTTAGATATAGAGGAACAAACTATTATGCACAAAAAGATATATAGAGACATACAACAGCAAAGGCCTAAATTGGAAAAATGATTGTGGATAGATGAAAGGGCAGCATTGAATTCTCTATTTAAAGTAGTAGAAATTGTGATACATTTGCATGAAATGCATCTTCGGGGGGTTATGGATTTACCTTTTATATTACTTGATTAGATTACTGGAACTTATATGACATGTTCTGATCTGTGCTAAACATAACCCACAGTGAAACAGGGAAACTTAAGACCAAGAAGAATAAAGTTTCCAGAACCTAAATATCCTTTTCAAGTGATTCATATGGATTTCATAGAACTAAATCAAAATGAAAGAAAAATATTGTTTGGTTATAATAGATGAATACTCTAAATGGATAGAGTTGTTCTTCACTAAGATATGCTCTGACGGTGGCTAAAGCACTTTGCAGAGAGATCATTCCCAGATATGGAATACCTGAACGAATTATAATGTTAACCAACTTGTTAAACAAAAACAACATAGGATTGATTTAAAACATCATTGTGCCGGCTACCCTCAGAGTCCTGCATTAGTGGAGAGAAACATTAGGTTCAAGAAACAGCAAAATGACACCCAGCTGGGTCCGAGATGCGGGATTATGATGATTTTGCTAATCTAGATTTTTGTTTGGTTTACACCCATTTAAAATGACTGTGAATAAAACTTATCAGTAAAAGGCCTAAAGAAAAAGTGGTGTATCTGGAAAATGTCTGGATTTGTTGAGTTATACATTAACATTATAATTAATCCAGGTCTAATTCTTTTTGAAGAAATTATATAGAATATTTTAGTTAAACAACAAGTAAGATCCAGTTTGTTCTATACAGGTAATTTAAACTGGGATGTTAATTCACACTGATATTCACTGTTTGATTGACGTCAAATGTGATTTATCCAACTATATTGTTTTTTTTTTGACCTTTTTGTTTTATTTTTGGTTTTCTATTACAAGATCTGCTAAAAATAAAGCTGAGATAAAAGCAGAAGTAAAACGTTGATGAAGATAATAAATGAACAGGAATCTGAGGAATTACTGAATATGCTCTACATTAAAAGAAAATATTAACTTTGAACCATGTCAATAAGGTTGTGAATCAGGTGGCTACAGGGTTTCTGAGTCTTCCATTTGTTGGTGGTGTATTATAAATAAAATGTAGACAGAATGAATTACATCCACTATAATGTGCAGAATTAGGAAACTAGATAGGGGGATATAAGGCTGTGTATGACAAGTGTTGCTGTTACCTCTGAGGGCATTCTGGAACAGAATTGCCCTTGATACACTGCTGGCTAAGAAGAGGAAAAAGTGTGTATAGTGTTTGGAGAAACAGCTGCACATTTATCCCAACACAATAGTAGCTGCAGTCGGTAGCCTAATGGAGGCAAGTGAGAGGCTTTCAACCTGGAATGGGAAAAAAGAAGATCCACTCAGGAGTGGAGGGGACATGTTCATACCTTTGGAAATATCGCACTCTAGTTTCCTCTGTTTCTGTTTTCCATTGCAGTATTTGCTGCTGTTCTTACTTTATGTGGATGTTGTTGTATTCCATGTTTGCGTTCTTTGTTAAACGGATTGCAATTTCCCATGGAAGACCGCAGAACCCAAATGAACTCCTGTTAGGCTAACAATTGTTTTCTAACGCTAATGATGACGATGATGATGACACTGTGAATGAACATGAGGATTGGTACAAATATATGATAATACAGGGGAGAAATGTTGGAAGCATTTTATATTTTATTATTTATTTGCTTTACCTTTATTTTATATTATCATCCATTTTATTTACCTTTGCATTTACATTTTAATGATGTGTTTTGAGTGTTTTGAAGTGTTTGCAGAAACTCTGGAAGCGGCCTGCTGAAGAGTGAAAAAGGAGGATACCAGGAACGAGACATTCCGGCACCAATTGCCCAGAGGAACTGCAAATCTATAGTCTTATCTTATGAAATATGCTTTTGAAGATTGTATGAATGAGTTGTGTTCATGTGAGTGTGCAGCTGTTATCTGTTCCCCCTCCCTTCAGGGCTGCACACTGTCATGTAACTAGGGAGTTCCTAATTCCAATAAAAGCAAGGCAAGACTCAGTTGAAGCTTCAGAGCAAAGGCAGAAATCTGTAACTGGGTTTCAACTGTGCTCTCCCTGCTCCCTCCTAAAACTAAATTCTGACTCTTGTCTCTTCTTTGTGTCTGTGTTTAGGTAATTTAGACCTAACTGTGTGTGTGTGCGTGTGTGTGTGCGTGTGTGTGTGTGTGTGGTTTCGGGAACTGACGATCTGATGGGACACCCTTCCTATTTCCTCGCTGTCTGGCTGTGAGTTGTGCCGTGCTCCTCCTGGTGTCATGTTCCGTGTTTTTCTGTGTGTTTATTTTGAGTTTCCTGTATCTCCGAGTCTCTGTGTTATCCAGTCTCCCCTTGATCATTCCCAGGTGTGTCTCATTTCTGTGATTACCCTTTGTGTATTTAATGCCACCTGTGTGTCTGCTTCCTCGTTGGGTCCTTGTCGTTTGTCTAAGCAGTTGTCTCAGTTGGCGTCTTGTGGCCCTCGTCTGTGTGCCCAGTGTGTCCTTGTTTACCCGGTGCTACCAGTGTCGAGCCCAAGCTTCCGCTCGGCCGTGCTGCCTGGTGTCTGGATTATATTGGACTGTGTTATTCTGGATATCTTCATTAAATCTTCTTTTCATCAAACTTTACTTGGGTCTATGGCATCTGCCTCACCATCCATCACCACATATCATGACACCTGGGTGTCACGATGAGACTGCAGGAGATTTGCTTGAGTCTCACTGTGCTTTTTCTCCAGTTGTGGAGTCCTGTGCAGTGAGTGCAAATGCAGCCACTGCTGCAGACTACTTTGCTTATTGTTGTTCTGGAAAATTCTCTGCCTACTATTTTCTGGTCTTTCTCTGTGAGGGCTTCTCGACTCGTGGACAATACACACGATTATTCTTTTCACTTGTCTTATGGAGCGGCTCCTGTATGCATCAGTAACATTCTGTAGATTTCTTTCTTCTCCCAATCGTACCGCTCTGCAATACTTTCGTATTAACAAACCCTGACGGATCATCTAGCCTGAAACTGCCCTGCACAACTTAATATATACAACCTGAAATTAAAATATTAGTGTTTTAACGCACTTATTGTTGTTTTCATCCTAATGAGAGTGGTGGCACTGTTTGCTAAATGTGACTGGCCATCACAAAACCACATCTTCTCAGGGCGTTTTGACTTATTTACAGATTCTGAAGTGTGGATTCTAAGCTTTCTGATGTTGTCATGGAAATAAAAAAAGTTGTGATGTGTGCACTAATAACATTTTATGGCTATTTTTTACTTAGAAGTGCAATAAAAAGAAAAATAGACTTGGATTGCTTTGACAAAAGCAAACATTTTCCTTCAACCTGAAGAAAGCCTGACGTAAAAAACTTATTTTGTTTTATGTTTAAGATGCAGTTATTCAGCTCGGGCGCACTGCTGCTCGCCGTCTCTTCATGTGGCACTCATGCCGGGCAGACCTTGATTTGGTGCTGGTGGCATGCTACTTATTGTAAAAGCAAACGTTCTGCCACTCACCCTGAGAAACTGAAAAATATTCCCACAGACATAAATTCCTCCGATCATATAAAGAGTCCTGCTATTTCCAGCTTTTCTTTTCAGTGACCCGGTTTTGATCCATTTATCCATTATTATTTTTAAACACAATCATTGGTAAGCTATGTGACAGACTGGTGACCTGTACAGGGTGTACCCCACCTCTCACCCAAACCGTTCGCTGGAGATAAGCACCAGCACCTCTCCCGACCCAACTTGGGACAAGGGTGTACAGAAAATGGATGGATGGTAAGCTAGTAGCTGGTTGGGTCATACTTTGAGCTGACGTCAAGGAAAATAAACCGTTGTATACATGCAGTACTTTGCAGACCACTAGGGGGCGCCCAAAATGCAGTTATTGAATGCAAGTCAACACAACGTTCTAATATGCGTGTGTGTAGAAGGGCAGGGTTTCCTGCAGTCAGTGAAGTGTTGGGAAATCACAGAGAGCCTGTAACTTTTTCTGACTGCAGAGTCTTGTTTCTTCGGGGTGAGAAGGTTTTGTCATGTCAGACGTAAACATTCAGTGACTGCACACCTTACAGCAGGGGTCTCAAACTCCAGTCCTCGAGGGCCACAGTCCTGCAACATTTAGATGTGCCTCTGCTGCACCACACCTGAATAGAATAATTAGGTCATTAGCAAGGCTCTGGAGAATTGATCTATACAAGGAGGAGGTAATTAAGCCATTTCATTCCAGCGTTTTTTCTACCTGTGGCACATCTAAAAACTGCAGGACAGCAGCCCTTGAGGACTGGAGTTTGAGACCCCTGCCTTACAGACATGGAGCCGGCAGCTGTGGGCTCAGTGTGGGCCCGCCCGGGCACTGCTTTGACAGCACAAGTCTTGCTGATCCAGTTTATGTGAATGAGATTAGACAGAAACTGGATCAGTAACAGAAAGGATATATTGCTTTGGTTTGATCAAATTTAATAACAGAAAAAAAGGAGCACCGTATGCATGCATGAACCAGCTTACCCACTCAGCAAAATGCAATTAAAGTGAGTCAGGAAACAATCCACCTTGGCTTACTTTGTCTCAGATTCCAGATTATGAATCATCACCTAATCTGATTATTATGGTGCAAAATTACCAGCCTCCTGATAAGCAGTTTAATCTGAAACTTCACATCCACAGTCACTTCTTTAATAACTGTCTCTTTTGGACCTACTCATGTTTACAGCAGTTCTCATAATCATATAAATTCTAAAAGATACCAGATTTTGATAACAAACAGATGACTTAATGTGACTTATATCGTATAAATCACGTTAGAGAACAACTGAAACTAGGAATATTAGGAGAAGAGATGTAAAGAGTGAAAAATTATGTAACATGATTGCAACGGTGTCCATTGAAGTCCAAAAGCGCCACATTTCCCCCACCAATTAAAAACACACATTATTTTACCAGTTCTGCAGTAAGTAGTTCAGTAGAATAGAACAGAATAGAAGTACTTTATTCATCCCAGCAAGGAAATTACTTCGCAGTTACAGCATAGAGACAAGACAAGACAAGACAAGAGACAAGACACAATAACAACGTCCGGGTGTTGAGTCTGGAGTTTGGCTGCGGTAGAGCTGATGACGTCACAGGCCACTGCTGCATCAGCTGATGGGGGAATGTAAACAGCGATCAAAATGGCGGACGTAAACTCCCTCGGTAAATAATACGGCCGCATTCCCACAGCCAGAAGTTCAATGTCCGGGCTACAAATCTGTTCCTTTACGTTAACATGACCGGGATTACACCACCTCTCACTCACATAAAGTGCAATCCCGCCACCCTTCTTCTTCCGACTCTTGGAAAAGTCCCTGTCCCCCGCACCAAGGAAAATCCAGGGACCTCCACGCTGTATTCTGGAATAAGCGAGTGCAGCCAGGTTTCCGTGAAGCAGAAGATACTGCACTCCCAGTACTCCTTCTGGGTCCTAACCAGCGCCGTGAGTTCGTCTGTCCTATTTCCCAAAGACCAAAGAGAGTAGTTATTAAACATAAAATATTTTAACAAAACAGTCATATTTTGTGGAAAAGTGATCTGTAAAACCTTGTAGATCCAAAACTTGAAAAGGGTGTCAAACATTTGCCTCATTAAAATGAAAGCATGCTGTTTCCAAACTTTATTTATATATATTTTTCAAATGTTTTTTTGTTGATCTAAAATAAACACGAATGGATTATTAGTCACACTTTCTTAGAAAAAGCGAGCTACATTATGGCAAGTTTTGATATATATTTTCAGGAAAAGTTGCTGGATGTTCTTGATCTCACTTTCCATAAAATTGAAATGAAAGAAAAATACTTACAAAAAAGTATTTTTTGTAAGTATAAAGAACAGAAATTTTAACCTGTAGCTGTCAATTTTCATTTTAAGAAAACATAAAGTTTTAGCACAGTGGTGTTCAGTTTGTCACATTGGCTAAAATTATGACCCAAATGGATTTGAAGTCAGAAGTATTTTCTTTTACATAATCAACAAATATGCAAAACCTGAACAAATAAAATAATCAGATTTATTGTTACCTAAATAATTATCATAGAGCTGAAACTTAAAGTGATCTCCAGGTCACATATTTTTTAGGTATCAATTGGCAAAAAAATAGAATAAAATTTGGTCAATTCTGAACAATAAAATCATGATTTGCATATTTTTTTATTTAAGATTCTTGGTGTATTTAGCCAGGTTTAATAAATAAAGTAAAAGGAGTAAAAGTCAGGGGAAAGATGCAAAAAATGCAAAAAGTGTTTATTTAAGACAAATTATTTGTGTTGTAGCAAAGCATGCCCCATGGTAAGAAGATTTGACTTTGTCTGTAGTTACAAATAAAAAGTGTCCATCAACGTCAAGCGTCTGTACTGGTGTCCTGGGAAGATTTGCATCATTCTTGACTTGAAGTTATTGGACCCAAAATCATTCTAAGGACAAAACATGTCCATCTGCCTCTAAAACACCTAAAGCGCATTATTAAAACTAAACACTTTAGACACCACAGGCAAAAACCTCTGAAAAAATACTTTTTCAATAATTTTGATTTCTTATTGGATTCAGTTACATTGAATCAACTGAATCTGAAGTGCATACCGGTTCACCTGTATCCTTTAGCTAAATGACTGGCATGCTCAAAGGATCTGAAGGACCTCTTTGTGCAAAGGCAGGACAAGGATACAAAAAGTAAAGCATACAGAAACATAAATACATTTCAAATAGACCTATAGACGGAAAGGGTTGTTGCGCAACAACCCCTCCGCCCCTTCTTTCTCTACTCTCTCACTCTCTACTTCCTCTTCTGAGAAGGGAGATGTGCTACCAGCTCTCCATCTAACGGGTTAATTGAGTTTCCTAAATCTGCTGGGATTTACCCTGTTCTGAACTGAAGTAAACTCTGTTTAAGCTGGTTTCGAGAAGCGATTCGCCTGGTTCCTGACGACCTACATCCAGGTGTCCCAACCTTCTTCTCCCTGTGAATTAGCCAGACTGAGCAGCCTGCAGCCAACTAGTTTCACAGAGCACACCTGTAAATTACAACGTGCATTTGTTATTGAACCAGGTTGGTTTTAGTGACTCGGGCGAGTCCCAAGGATGTTGTTTTACATATGGGCTACCAGCAACCTATAAAACATTTTCCACCTCTTCCTCTCCAGAATCAAACATCAGAGCTATTTTACAACCATCAAAGAACTTTAAGGTGACTCATTAATTGAATGTCCACAACATTTTTTAGATTTTCTTAATGCTAAATATTTTATTAGTAAGGCATTTTTGCAAGGGTCAGTAGAGCTTAATTCAGTAGCAGAAATAATCAAATAAGTAAAATCAATCATCTAGTCTATCTTTCCATAATGGAAAGATAGACTAGATGTTAGTTCTCAATGTCAGCACTGAGAACTAAAAAGGGAACCTTTGAGAGAGAGGGACGGAGTGTGGCGTTTCGAACCCCAGACCTGGCCTGATGATGAAGAAGGCGTTGCAGCAGGAGGAGGAAGTTGATCGACGAAGGCAGGGATCTCTGTAGGTCTGATGAGCTTTCTTCTCTGTGTAGCAACTTTAGAAAATGTGCTTTATTTTTTTATTATTATAATGTTTGAAATTTCACCAAATCCTGATTAACACTGAAGAATCCTATTTCTTTGTTGTATTTTAAGAATTTTATTATGTTACTTATTTTGATAAGCACTAGTACCTGTACTGTCACTTTAAGAGAGTGTCTTATGACATCAGCACTGTACTAGCTTGAGTTGGCGCTAGGCTGCCTGAGAAGAGGTAGGAACTTTTCTTTGCTTTAGGTTACGCTCACGTTTTATGAAATATATAAAATAATTGTAAGTACATGCAGCTGTGAATGTTAATTTGTTTAAATCCATACAGAGGAGTATTCTTTTTGACAAGTTAAAAACATTTTTCTTAAATGTTAGAGCAGATATTGTTATTAGTTAGTCACAGGGTTTCTCCATGTGTTTGTCTGCTAGGGGAATTTCGACTCCTGTGAATGGAAGAGCTGCATGTTAAAGGGATTTTTATTTCTATTTGTGCAGGCCTCTGCCAGCAACCTGTATTAAAGAACAACCAGCAACTCCTGTGGTCTGACTCCCTTCTTCATCTGAACACAACGCAGAACACATCAAGGTTAACCGACTGTATAAGACCAAGTGATCAGTAAAGAACACTAATGGTATACACCGGCTACATCCGCATGGATGGTGAGGTCACACAGGACTTGGTTGCTGGCAGGAAGGAAGACACCAGTTCTTCTTCTTTGCCTTTGTTCTTTGTCTTTGCCTTTGTCTTGGTCTTTGTCTTTATCTTCATCTTTGTCTTTGGGGTCTGAACCCAGCTGATGAGAGAAATGCGATTGGAAGCCACATGTTGCGGGGCTGACGGATTGGTCCCCATGCACAGGACAGTATTCGGCTCCCTGGCTCTTCTTCAGCTGCAGAGTTCTTTGTCCATCTCGATCTTGGCTCGAAGCTGCCTGGAGGATCCAACTAAAGATTCCTCTTTTGCACTCACCTTTTACAGGGTTTATCCACCCTTTGGTGCGTTTGCATTGGCTAGCACTGATGTTGTGCTTGTTTCATTGGCTGACTGCTTAGACAGATGATCTCATACCCATCACTGTCTTCAGAGACATTATGTCCTGATGTCTGTGCTAATGTCTCAGGGTTGCTCAACTTCCTATGTCCATTGCCTGCACAACCCTTTCTCTGAAACGTTTACGTTGTTCAACAATCTGTTTCCAAATAAGGCGTTGATCATCTCTGCTCTCCTGTTAGTTCCCCCTTTTCCCCTAACCTTTCACCTTTCACCTACAATCTACCTCCAACATATCAGTGATGTTTAATTGCAGTTACACCTTTTACACCATTTCAAGTTCAATGTGAAAATCACATTTATAACTTCTTTAGCTTCTCTGATTTAGCTTTCATTTATAATTTTATAACCATAAATTATTAATTACTCTTATTATAATCTTATTGTGAGTTATTACAGATGTTTTCTGAAAAGAAAACAAGAATAATCCATGATTCTAATTATTTGATACCAAAGTTACAATTACTTGTTTTTCTTGTAAGTGTTCCCACAAATGTAAGTGTAAGTATTATTATAAGTAAACCAATATTAATATAAGTATTTTACGTAGAATCTTATCCAATTACTCAAAATGTTTAGATTTCATTCTTTAAAACGTTCATGCTTTAAAATAAGAAATAGTCTAAACTATTCTTATACATCTGCAGGCTGGAAACTTACTTCCTCTTTTTCCAGGAAACCTGCTCTTCCTGTCTCATGACTCTCTCTGACTGACTGTGATTTCTTGTGATTACATAGAAAAAAGGAATAGAATTAAAGCAAAGTTTGCAGGAGACAAAAACAACACACACACAACCAGATTGATTTTATTGACATTTAAGTCTATTGCTGGGCCTAGATGTCACTTGAGTGATTCATTTTAAAAATAACTTTATTTATTATTACTGTTAAACTTAAATCTCCAGCATGGGGAAGTGGGATGAGCTCGGGTTTTCTTGACAGGGTTTACTGTCCTAATTTTTCTTGTGAATATTACAGATCTGAGAAACCATTAAAAAATAAAAGCACCTCTAAACTGTCGAGAGTTGCTTTCTGATGCCCTCAGGTGGTGGATGTGTTGAATTACAAGCAGTAGTCTGACGGTATCAGACAACAACTTCGTAGCATTTCTAACATACTGCACAAACTGAGAAACGTAGAACTTTATATAAAAAAATAAAAAAAATTCCCTTCTCACCCACCGCGGGTGGTTCTTATCCTCTGAGCTCAGGTCCTCTACCAGAGGCCTGGGAGCTTGAGGGTCCTGCGCAGTATCTTGGCTGTGTCAAGGACTGCACATTTCTGGACTGAGATGTCTGATGTTGTTCCTGGGATCTGTTGTAGCCATTGGTCCAGTTTGGGGGTGACTGCCCCGAGGGCCCCGATGACCACAGGCACCACTGTGGTCTTCACCTTCCAGGCCCTCTCCAGTTCCTCCCTGAGGCCCTGGTGTTTCTCTAGTTTCTCGTGCTCCTTTTTCCTGATGTTGCAGTCGCTTGGTATTGCTACATCTACCACAACGGCTTTCCTCTGTTGTTTATCCACTACGACAATGTCTGGTTGGTTCGCCATTACCATTTTGTCTGTCTGGATCTGGAAGTCCCACAGGATCTTAGCTCTGGCGTTCTCCGCCACCTTTGGGGGTGTTTCCCACTTTGATCTCGGGGTTTCCAGTCCATATTCTGCACAGATGTTTCTGTACACTATGCCTGCAACTTGGTTATGTCGTTCCATGTACGCTTTCCCTGCCAGTAATGGATCTGTTGGAATATATATATATATACAGTACAGACCAAAAGTTTGGACACACCTTTTAATTCAATGAGTTTCCTTTATTTTCATGACTATTGACATTGTAGATTCACACTGAAGGCATCAAAACTATGAATAACACGTGGAAATATGTACTAAACAAAAAAGTGTAAAACAACTGAAAATACCCCTTATATTCTAGTTTCTTCAAAGTAGCAACCTTTTGCTGTGATTACTGCTTTGTACACACTCTGCATTTTCTTGATGAGCTTCAAGAGGTAGTCACCTGAAATGGTTTTCACTTCATAGGTGTGCCCTGTCAGGTTAATAAGTGGGATTTCTTGCCTTATAAATAGTCATGAAAATAAAGAAAACCCATTGAATTAGAAGGTGTGTCCAAACTTTTGGTCTGTACTGTATATATATAACCCCCACACACCTTCCAGGACCCTGCTGAGGATGTAGAGCTGGTCCAGTCTTCCATGACCAGGACGAAAACCACACTGCTCTGCCTGAATCCGAGGTTCGACTATTCGACGGACCCTCCTCTCCAGGACTCCTGAATAGACCTTGCCAGGGAGGCTTAAGAGTGTGACCCCTCTGTAATTGGAGCACACCCTTCGCCCCCCTTTTTGAACAGGAGGACCACCACCCCGGCCTGCCAATCCAGGGGAAATGCCCCCGATGTCCATGCAATATTGCAGTCGTGTCAGCCAACACAAACCTACAACATCCAGAGCTTTAAGGAACTCCTAGCAAATCTCATCCACCCCCGGGGCCCTGCCACCGAGGAGCTCTTTCCCCAGACATTTTAGAGCTCGACCCAGAGTCCCCAGGTTCAGCTTCCTCAATGGAAGGGATGTTGTTGGGGTTGAGGAGGTCCTTGAAGTATTCTGTCCACCGGCTCACAACATCCCCAGTCGAGGTCAGCAGCACAACGTCCCCACTATAAACAGTGTTGGTGCTGTACTGCTTCCTCCTCCTGAGACGCAGGATGGTGGACCAGAATCGCTTGGAAGCTGTGTGGGAAGTCTTTCTCCAATGGCCTCTCCACACTCCTCCCAAGCCCGAGTTTTTTCCTCAGCAACCACCCGAGCCGCATGCCGTTATAGCTCCCAGGATGACAAGGACACTCAAACCCCTCCACCACGATAAGGTGGCATAAATATATGTAACTGGATCCTTTCTGTGTTGTGCCAGTTTTATTGAGTAATCAGGCCGTGACACTGTTTGTCTTTAAAAAGAATGGTTTTTTGATTTATTCTGATAAGAACAACATACAGAAAACAATCGCGTTATAGGCTGCCTGCTAGAAGTTTTGTCCCGCAGGACAACATGACAAAAGGGGTGAGGACCATGTCTCACAACTTTTAAATAAGCAAAATAATTTTTTACAACATATTTTATACAACATACCTGACGAGAACAACATACAGAAAACAACCGTGTTAAAGGCTGCCCACTCCAAGTCCTACACAAAACAGAAGTACATGACAAAAATTAACTTAATAGATCTATAAATAAACTGGGTGTATTTAGATGAAAAATAAACAGTACACACCTCCCCCGCAGGCAACATGACAAAAGGGGGGGGCCTAAGGTGCGCAAACAATTTAAAGACAATACCAGAGAAGAAGAAATAAAAAGGAGGGGCTTCTGCTCTTAAAGTAACACGGTTAAAACAATGACAGTTTTTTTAGAGGTGTTTCAGTCAGGTAAGAAACAAAACAAGTACCGTAACCAAAAAAAGGGCATTTTGTGTAATTATAACAAAAGAGAAATACAACCAGGTTACATATATATATGCTGACCCCATCATTAGATTTTGTTTAGTTTTCTTATGGTAAATTGTAAGTGAAACTATAAAGCCTTGCTGACACCTAGTGGACATTATTCACATATTTAATTTGGTCAGTTGAGGACAGTGTCATCGACTGTCCTTCAGACACGTTTGTCCCTTGGACCCTCTTTGTCTGTAAGTTCATTTTATTAATTGTTATTTCAGTATTGTGTCATATTTCATAAGAAAAGTCCTATGTTCCCCAACCAAAATTCAAAGCTCCATCGTTAGCTAATTAGTAATAATTGGGAGTCATTTGTTTGCTGTAGTCTAGTTATTTTCTTTATTTTGTATGTGGTTGATATATACTTTTGTGTTTTCTTACTTTTTCACAAAACAAACCAGAAAAGAGTTGCAAAATAAAACAAGAAAACTATCAAGGATTGGATTATTTTCAACTCAGGTGTTAGATAGTTGTCTAGCTTTGTAAGAGCGACACATCGTGAGGGCAGCATTATATATATATATATATATATATATATATATATATATACACTGCTCAAAAAAATAAAGGGAACACTTAAACAACACAATATAACTCCAAGTAAATCAAACTTCTGTGAAATCAAACTGTCCACTTAGGAAGCAACACTGATTGACAATTTCACCTGCTGTTGTGCAAATGGAATAGACAACAGGTGGAAATTATTGGCAATTAGCAAGACGCACTCAATAAAGGAGTGGTTCTGCAGTTGGGACCACAGACCACTTCTCAGTACTTATGCTGTCTGGCTGATGTTTTGGTCAGTTTTGAATGTTGGTGGTGCTTTCACACTTGTGGTAGCATGAGACGGACTCCACAACCCACACAAGTGGCTCAGGTAGTGCAGCTCATCCAGGATGGCACATCAATGCAAGCTGTGGCAAGAAGGTTTGCTGTGTCTGTCAGCGTAGTGTCCAGAGGCTGGAGGCGCTACCAGGAGACAGGCCAGTACACCAGGAGACGTGGAGGAGGCCGTAGGAGGGCAACAACCCAGCAGCAGGACCGCTACCTCCGCCTTTGTGCAAGAAGGAACAGGAGGAGCACTGCCAGAGCCCTGCAAAATTACCTCCAGCAGGCCACAAATGTGCATGTGTCTGCACAAACGGTTAGAAACCGACTCCATGAGGATGGTATGAGGGCCCGACATCCACAGATGGGGGTTGTGCTCACAGCCCAACACCGTGCAGGATGCTTGGCATTTGCCAGAGAACACCAGGATTGGCAAATTCGCCACTGGCGCCTTGTGCTCTTCACAGATGAAAGCAGGTTCATACTGAGCACATGTGACAGACGTGACAGAGTCTGGAGACGCCGTGGAGAGCGGTCTGCTGCCTGCAACATCCTTTAGCATGACCGGTTTGCCATGGGTTCCTCCTAATGCAGGACAATGCTAGACCTCATGTGGCTGGAGTGTGTCAGCAGTTCCTGCAAGATGAAGGCATTGAAGCTATGGACTGGCCAGCCCGTTCCCCAGACCTGAATCCGATTGAGCACATCTGGGACATCATGTCTCGCTCCATCCACCAACGTCACGTTGCACCACAGACTGTCCAGGAGTTGGCGGATGCTTTAGTCCAGGTCTGGGAGGAGATCCCTCAGGAGACCATCTGCCACCTCATCAGGAGCATGCCCAGGCGTTGTAGGGAGGTCATACAGGCACGTGGAGGCCACACACAATACTGAGCCTCATTTTGACTTGACAATGAACTCCAACAGTAGTATGACTCTGCCATGTTTGCAGATCTAGGCAGATTTTTTTCATATTGAATTAAAATATTTGTTCCTCCCCAGAGCAATTTCTAAGTCTTGCCAGAGATCCTCAATGAAGTTCATTAAATTATCCAGGTTCCAAACAGATGTGAAACATTTATAACGGCATGCTGCGTTTGTCACATTAAAACAAAAAAATAAAGTATTTTGAAACCTGTTAATGCAGCTATGCTGTTGGTTACTTCAATGACGAGAGATGGTCTGGTGGATGTGCCTCTGCTGACCTCCAGTTGTGCTGCATTTGGTTGGTGTGGCTCATAACTCATCATGTCCTGGAGGTTCAGAGGTCAAACCGGTGACCTCAAAGGAAATGTGAAAGACGGTGAACTGTGGGGCGGCTGGAAGCAATGGGACCTTACCAATGAGCTTCATGCAGCCTGGAGGCAGGAACACATTCAAGTGTAGCAGCTGCTTCCAGACGCTCAGAAACAGATGGAATCTATAAGACGGAATCTCTGAAACGACGAGAAAAAACTTCAACCAATAATCTTCAAGGTTCACACTCGGCTTTTATTGGGAACGAAGATAAAACTACTTAGCTGAATGTCTTATGTAGGCACTTCACATCAACAAATGCAAAACAGTCTGGAGCTCCTTCATTAGTATGTTCTTGTGATTTTGTACAGCAGCAGCTCAAAAACTGCCTAACAGGGAAATAAACTCGTACCATTTGACCTCTGGGGTCAAGTGTAGTTCTTTCCTCTGAAACTCGGTCATGTTGCATAGCTGTAACCCCGACCCTGCTGTTCAAAGTGTGTAACTGGAAATACTCAAAAAAAAAATTCAAATGTACAAGCATGGACCTAAGAGGAGAAGCGAGCAGCACAGACATTGGTGTGGCAGTTGCTACGGCGCAGGGAATGAGAGAAGAAGACGCAGAATGTACAAGACAAGTCGGTAGAGAGAGCGGTGTTTGTTTAGTCCTTCATAAGCTTTTTGTCGTCGAAGTAGATCTGCTCGATGCGCCTGCAAAAGGAGAGCAGGTTGCTGTAGCTCTTGACCCTCTCTGCCAGTTCGGTGCTGGTGAGTCTGGTGGTGAGGATGGTGAAGAGGTGGCCGAACACCAGCGCGTCCAGCTCCGTCGCCCTGCAGCACACAGCAAAGCTGCTTAATCAAAACGGCCTGGCCAATCAGGAATTCACATTCCTGATTAAGTTTTGTTTCTTTACATTTTAACATCCCAACTCTGCTTCCTTCAGTTTAGTTCAAAAATGCTTTATTGAGCTCAATTAAAAGTCATCTTAGTATCTTCAAAAATCATCACTGGGCTGGAAAGGAGCCTCTGACTGAAGACGTCAGGCGAATTTGACTGTGAAATTGCAGAATTTGGAATTAATAAATAAAATTCAATCAATTTTCAATAAATTGTGTTGGTGGTGGTCTTCTGGATGTCTTTACTGTATTTCACATAAACTGCAATAGAAACACTTGTTTCACAACAGGACTTGCATGATCAAACCGCCGGCCGTTACTACTGATGAAGAAGACGACAGGAAGTGGTAGGATGACGGTTCGGCGCAAACAGACTTATTCATGTGTGATTTTTAATTGTGTTTCTTATTTAATGGAAACACCAATTTTGCAAAATTGTGTTTTTTTCCACATTATCAGAATATCAAGAAAGTTTGTAATGGAAACGCAGCTACTGATGCTGTCATTAGCTTCTTTAGCTAACAGCTAAAATAAACAAACAGGCAGCACAGAAGATATTTCCTGAAGATAATTTGTCCTGAATGATGGCATCAGAAGTTAGCAAGTGCTGCTAATTGGCCTCCTTTGTTTTTCCCACTTCTCTCTGCCTCATCGTTTTTTAGAAAGTCGGGCAGAGAGAGGCTTAAGTCAGGGATAACCACTCTGTTAGATGGAAGAGATGCTTTGAGGATGCTAATCAACTGCTAAATAACAAAAGAAACAGCTTGTTGCCATGGTTGCACACCATAAGGGTAAAAAAGTATAAAAGGAGCAAAAATCCTTCCATCTGTTCTAAGCAAATGAGAGCTGCCATAAGAGAAAAGCTCCAGCATGACTGCACAGATCTAGAATTTATCTTATTGGGATTTTTGTAACAGACCCACAATGAGTGCAGGGTTTCCCCCAGAAGATTTGCTAAGCCCGGTGGTCGGGGTGATGAGGCGGTCCACCACCAGTCCATCGGTGGTCCACCGTGTTTTTGTATTAAAAGATGTTATGTTGACAGGAAATGTAAAAATATTACTGGGTAATTAGATGTTACGGGAAAGTATCGTGAGTGAAACGCTATTTAAACCCACAACTATAGAATCTTAAAAACAACTAATCAAAAAATACAGTTAAAATGAATATCAGTTATTTGCACTTCTGTTTAATCAAATTAAGTCAGCAGCTCCATAATCCCCCATTTATGGGGCTTCAAGGCCCCATAAATGCAAATATTTTAACACAGACCACAGATATATACAGTAAATGTAACATTTGTTTATTGAAATGATCAATGCGGCTAAATTTTTATTTTAAATGGTTTCAGCAAAGAATTTAAATTGTTTAACATTTAAATGTAAGATTTTAAGGAGCTGATAAGTTTACTTTGTAAAGGTTCAGAGAACAATATTCATAGTTAGATTGTTTTGTTACCATAGAAATAATCTGATGCTATGAGTTTAATCTTTGAAATTGAGCTCTGTTTGTTCACAAATACAAATTAGTAAACTGCAATTATACCTTATTGCTTTTTAGGTTGGCCAGTTAAACTACTCCACCTCTCCCAGATTTCACTAAATCTAACAGAGAAGCTGTTAGAGGTGCTGATATTTTTATCAGCAAGAGGTGCCCCTAAGTCAAATTCTGCTCAAGGCCTCATACAGCCTGGTTTGATGCTTCATGTAACCTGAAAAATAATAATAGAAATAATATAAAACCAGAGTGATGCGTCACTACGAGTCAAGCCTGAAAATTCCTCACCGGGCTGAACCTGCATGATGAGGTTAGAGCTGGTTTGTTAATCACTAATGCACCGGCCAACCAGGACTTCATATATAAACTTTATAGGGAAGACAGGGTCAAACACTGGGCAGTGTGTTGAGATGAAAAAGCCGCATAATTCTTTGTACAATCTCACCGCTCCTTCAAAGCGCTCCTTTGAAAGCAAGTTATTCCTGAGGTTCACAAAACGTGGTGGGTTTTAAACTCTTACTTTGATGGAGAGTTCTGCAAAGAGACATAATTCATAACCCTGGATATTTACATATCCAGCTTTCACTCAAACTGAAAACAGTTTGAGTGAAAGCGAGGCGCGAGCGATTCCCGTTGAGGTAAACTAAAGGACTAAAGCAGTGACAGCGAGGCAATGCGCAGAGGCTTCGGTGTGATTGGCCTGCTCTGCCGGCTTTAAATGCATAAAGTATAAACCTATCTTCAATAAACCTATATTTCAGGAAGAAATATGCTCCGTCAGTGAAATGCTCAGAGCAACAGAGAAGCTTGCAATCCGACTTGATTAAAAATAAAAAAATAAAGCAATTTTTGTTTTTTCCTTATTTTCCTAAAAATAAAAACAAGCAATGCTTAGCCTCACGGGGGGGGGCTAGTAAAGCATGGTGGGCCGGCAGGCTTATAACACACTGGGGGAAACCCTGAAGTGGTTAATAATGAAATGTGAAAAGTGCAGCATATGTACCGTACATATTCAAGCCCAATGAAACCAGTTGCTTTAAACTGAAATAGAGAAAATGGCTCAACTTTAGCCCTACCAGAACCTCACCTTCCATTTGAACCATTAAATCTGGTAAAGAGAACAGTCAAGAAAATCTGCTTTCACATTGTTATTTATAACAAATGAAAGTAAAACCTATCCTTTATAATGCACTTCATACTTGTGTGCTCCTTTGTGTTGGTGTTTCGGTAGTTTCAATCATTTAAATGTTACATATTGCTGATGCTCCTGTTAAGGAAACAAATACAAAAGTGATGGAACAACAACAAAATTACTTTCAAATAGTTTCACTAATAAATTTAGCCAACTTATTTTTGATCTTTCTCAAGTTTAATATTATGGATTTTGAAGATCATTGAACAATTTTCAATGGAGCAAGCTTGCTCATATGTAATGCTGAGGTTTATCCACCAGGTGGTGCTCAAACATGTTTGTGCTCAGCAGACTGATACCTACTGTTTGTTGAAGAAGTATGGCTGAGTGCCCAGTCTCTGAGACAGAGCCTGACAGCACTGGTTCACATCTTCATAGACCTAAAACACATAGAAATAGCAGATGTCTGATTTTCAGGTAGATATTTTCTCTCGCATCACAACCAAAGTTTTATTTTATTCCAGTTTAGTCTGATAGATCCAAAGTGCTGCTAGCAACTTTTCACCCATAACTAATTTAATTGAGCACTGTGAACAGTTTCTACGTTTTCCCACAGATTTTCCATCTGGTTTTTGTAGGTCTATGTTCTGTGACAGAACATAGGCCAAGTTCTGGTTCACGAGAGCTTGACCTGTCGCAGAAAGCAATAAATCAATGAATCACCTGGTAGATTAAAACGAGCTCGATCATTTCCATTTGCATGATTTATTGATTTTCTCTTTCTGCTGAAACTGCTCTTCAGTCTGGTGTTTTGGGATCGCTTTTTTAAAGGACAATTTTGTTTACAGAGACATCATTTGTTTAATTTATTGTTTCTGTTGTTTTATTTACTTATATTTAAAATGTCTTCCAGTTCAAGTGTTAAATGTTCATCAGAATTTATGTTACCTGAAAATGTTCTCAAACAGCAATATTATTGTTTAACATTGACAGGCCTACACTGAACCTCAGACATGATCAGTCTGGGTGTACTGGAGTGCCTGGCAGCTTGCTGCTGTAATGTGATGAGATGCAGATGGCAGTTATTATAAGCCAAACATTATAAGATGCATAAAGTCAATATGAAGCAGGTTAGCTTCAATAAAGAACTGAGCTTCATGTTAAAACATGTTGAAATCTGATCAGGCTTCAGCCCGTCTGAACCTGCTCCAGCGTCTTCCCTCCCCAGCCGATGGCGTTCATCTTCCTGCGCACCTCCCACTGCTTCTGGTAGGCCAGGATGTTCCCGAGAGGCCAGGAGTACGGGCTGCTGTACCTGGGCCGAGAAATCTGCACACAATGGAGACAGCTAAGAGAGATTCATGCTTTTGGTTCATGAATCAAAAGCATGATTCTGAGGAAGGAGGAAGACGGACCTCGGCTGCCGTGGCGTCGTCGCACCACTGGACGAACAGCTGCAGAGAGGAGACAAAAGCTGGGTGAGAATCTGCTGCAGCGCTGAAGCATCAGCGTGTGGGTCTGACCGTTACCTCAGAAGTAAGCAGCATGTTGTACACCAGCTCCATGTACGCTTTCATCTCGGCTCGCTGGACGTCGTCCAAGCTGTCGCTCAGTGAGTGGCCCTGGAAACCACAAACGCATCACTCCTTGTCACCTGAGGAAGATGCACCCTGCCATAGCTCAACGACCTTCATAAACATTGAAAGATTTGGGTTTTATCTAGGGATGCTCAAATCAGGTTTTTTGCTGCCGATTCTGATACCGATCACCAATGAGGGCCGATCACTGATCACTGCCGATCACCTGGATCGTCTGTTAATTTTTCGCTTTCGGTATAAATGCTACTATGTGATCTGGAAAAATAGAAAAATAATTTATTGGCAAAATAATGTATTTATATATCAATAAATTCACCTAATATAGACATAAAAGTAAGTAAGTAAGTAAGTAAACTTTATTTCTATAGCGCTTTTCACAGACCAGGGTCACAAAGTGCTGCACAAAGTGTAAAAAAAATAAAATAATTAAAAGCAACATACAAAACAATAACACACAGTATTAAGCTAAAAAGCAAGTTTAAAAAAGTGGGTCTTAAGTTGTTTCCTAAAAGTGTCTATACAATCCAGAGATCGAATGGTACAAGGTAGCTCATTCCAAAGGCGAGGCGCCACAGCTTTAAAAGATCTGTCTCCTCGAGTCTTAAAAAGGGTCCGAGGAACCATCAGCAAGTTCAGATTGGACGACCTGAGGCTCCTAGTCGAAACATAAGGCTGGATGAGGTTCTTAATATAGTCTGGCGCCTGTCCATGAAGAGCTCTAAAAGTCAGTACCAGGATTTTGTATTGTAAGATACAGGCAGCCAGTGCAAACTTTTGAGGATGGGTGTAATATGTTCCCTCCTGTGAGTGCAAGTCAGCAGGCGTGCAGCAGAGTTTTGTACAACCTGCAGACGCGCAAACTCCCTCTTGTTAAGACATGTAAACAGACTGTTACAATAATCCAATCTCGATGAGACAAAAGCATGAACAATCATCTCAAGCTCACCATAAGTCACCATCTTACGAAGTTTAGAAATGTTCCGAATTTGGAAAAAGCAGTTCCTAACAAGCTGATTTATGTGCCGCTCCATAGACATCGCTCCATCCATGAAAACACCCAGGTTGCGCAGGTTGCTTTTAACTGTACAGCTCAAGTTTCCGAGGTGCTGCTTAATTCCAGGCACAGCACTGTCAGGAGCAACAATCAAGGTCTCGGTCTTGTTGGGGTTCAATAATAGGCTGTTTTCAGTGAGCCATTTTGTCACTTCGGCCAAACAACTAGTGAGAGTGCAAAGTTTATGTGGCTCACTTGGCTTGAAAGAGCAGTACAGTTGCAGATCATCGGCGTACAGATGATAGGACACATCACTGAACTTCTGGATGACCCTGCTCAGAGGAAGTAGGTACAGCAGGAACAGAACAGGTCCCAAGACCGATCCCTGCGGCACACCCCACAAAAGCTCTGCAGAATTAGACACTGCATTTCCCACTGACACACTAAAAGTTCTGCCAACCAGGTAAGAGGTGAACCATTTCAAAACGCAACCCGACATTCCAACCAAATGTTGGAGACTGTTTATCAGGATGCCATGGTCCACTGTATCAAACGCCGATGACAGATCCAACAAAACCAGCACAGAACATTGACCGGTGTCAGCTGCCATCGTAATATCACTAAACACCTTCAACAGGGCTGTTTCAGTGGAGTGAAACTCACGATACCCAGATTGAAAAGTGTCATAAATGTCATTTACCGGCAAAAATGATCTAAGTTGGGTGCAGACTACCTTTTCCAGGACTTTGGCCAAGAAAAGGGTCTTGGATATTGGCCGGAAATTCTTGAGTTCGGAAGAGTCCAGTCCTGTTTTCTTTAACTGTGGCTCCACAATGGCATGTTTGAAAAGACAAGGAAACACACCACTAAGCAAAGACATGTTAAACATTTTAGCAATATAGGGCCCAATGGAGTCAAAAACCCTCACAAACAGTTTAAAAGGAAGAACATCTAAAGTACCAGAGGACGGTTTCATTTTTTTCATGATGATTGAGATGTCTTCCACAGTGACAGGCTCAAATGAGGCCTAGCTCTGAGTGGGAGGTTCCAAATGCTGGGAACCATGGCAAGGAGGCAAGCTGTCCTTTATTACTTTGACCTTATCAATAAAGAAATCCAGGAACTCATCACAACTAATTGTAGAGTTACGAGGATTTACAGCAACAGATGACACAAGAGAGCTGATAGTGTCGAAGAGCACTTTAGGATTTCTTTTATTTGAGGCAATCAGACAATTAAAATAACTTGCCCTGGCCTCCTCAATCCTCTTATTTATGAACAATATTAAGTCCTTTAAATGCAGCCTATGGACCTCCAATTTAATAGACTTCCATAAACATTCAGTCTGGCGGCATGTTCTCCTCAGAGACATAATTTCATCATTTATCCAAGGACAGAAACTTTCCTGTGGTGCCTTCCTAGCCTTAACTGGCGCTACTTGATCCAAGATATCAGCACATTGGCTATTAAAACAATTCACAAAACAGTCAGTTTCAGTGAGATTATTAAGAAGAGAAGGATCAAACTTATCGCAGAAAAGCATGGCTGTCGCCTCTGTGATGATTCTCCTCTTTGCCTTAGTAAATACAGGCCGAGGTTCAGATGGCACCATCAAGTCAAAGAAAACAGTAATGGTCACCGAGAAGCACATCCTCCACACACACATTGGTAATTTGCAAGCCCAGTGCAAAAACCAGGTCTAACGTGTGACCCTTGTTGTGTGTGGGACCTGACACATACTGTGTAAAGTTGAGCGCCTCTGTCAGTGATATAAGATCTCTTGCTGGGATAGAAGTAACATCATCAATCCGCAAATTAAAATCACCCACACTCAAGACCTTTCCCAATCTAATTATAGAAGATAAAAAGTCCCAGCAGGGCCAGGAGGGCGATATATCAAAATAGTATAAAATGTATCTGAGGAACCAACTTCCATCATGAGGGTTTCAAAAGAGGTGGTGTAGCTTGTTTTTGACAGTCTGCATGTGGACCAGTCACGGTGCACAGCAGCCAGTCCTCCTCCACGGCAGCCGGAGCGAGGCTTACCTACTGCCAAGCAACCAGCAGGACAAAGCTCATTTAAATGGACAAATTCATTTTCCCTCTGCCACGTCTCTGTGAGGAAAAGGAAGTCCAAGTTTTTTCTAACAATGAGTTCATTAATGGAGAACGATTTATTTGAAATTGAACGTGCATTCAATAATCCAATCCGATTTTGCAATGACAAAGAAATCAGATCAGGAGTCCAGTCGGCTGGGCACAGCGGGATAGGCTGAAGACATCTCCCACGGTCACGTGACAAACAGCTGTACTGGCATGACCGATACTGCTCTCCTGATGTAAGCACGAAACGTTGAAATGGACCTGGGGCCCAGGCGGCTCGTCCATCGCGGGTCCAGCGATGTCCACGCCTAAATCCACAACCCGGAAGAGTGGCGAGATGCGCAGACGGGGCAGCACCCCCAGCTGCAAGGCCGCGCACGAGCGGCACCTGACGCAGCCACCTGTAGCTCCGATTTGCATGAACCGTACGCCGCACGCCACACCTGATCCGAACATGCAAAATACTTTGCAGCACAATAAAGCAGCTATTCAGTCAAAGGGACAACTGAAAAACCTGCAATCAGTAAAACAATAAGGCTCTTAACAGCCTAAATTTTATACAAGTCAAATACATCTTACAACACTGCGTATATGAAATGTCAAATAAAAAAGGAAACATTAATGTAAAGTTAAATGCAGGTTGCATCACAATGAACAATCCTGAGTTACTAAATCCAAACTTCCAGATAGCATAGCTAGCTGATTAATGCTGGTTCTGATTGGTTGTTTCTGACCGAGCTGAGTAATTCTGCATAACAAGAGGAGGCAGAGGAGATTGATTATTTTCCCCAGAGATTAACTGTCTTATGTTAGGACATAGCAAAAATGTTATTACATATGTAAAATCTTGTTTGTTTAAGTTACAAGGTGCAGCTTCAAGCAAACGTTCAATGTGAGAGTTCACTGCTGGGTGGAGCAGAAACGGTGCTATGTCTGTGAAATATTACTACCAGTAGAGTGGCGTGGCAGTCCAACAGCAAGAGCAGAACCAACATCTTCCACTGCCATCCCGAAGACTTTAATTATTTATCGGGTTATCTGTTAAGCTTTCTGACCGTCACGCTCATTCGGGTGTTAGTTGTGCGCTGCTTTAATGTGATCGCTCCAGATGTCTTTTTTCTTACTGTGAGCCTTGATATAATCATACTATGTTGAGTATGTTTGTTTGTTTTTTAAATGTCATATTAGACTCGTTGTGTTGATACATTTTGACATGCTTCACCACCGAGGTATTTTTCCATCAAAACACGAAAACTTCCCCATTATCTCTGAGCGTTGAAGTTCCTCACCACATTGTTTAGGATTTGTTGCTGTGTGCTTGCACAGTGTGAGGCAAAGAGGAGATAAGCTGCACAAGAAGTGACCTACAGGTGATCGTTTTTTTGTGATTGGCAACAAGAGAGAGTGATCGGCAATCACAAATCATACACCTTTTCAAGGAAATGGGCCGATTATGATCGGTGGCAGATTGATCTCTAATTTTATCACCTTGGCTTTAGTGAACTGCACAATCGGTCCCAGTTCAGACACCACCTGGTTCCCCACGTGGATGAAGGGGATTTTTCCTATGGAGAGAACAAATATCAGGAATGTCGGCTTGGAATGGCAGGATGCCTGTGGTGGGTGTACTGACCAGACGGTGACATGTACTCAGCGTTGTATCTGCAGACCACCTGAACTGGCAGACCACACATCCGGAGATAGGCCTGCATGTGAAAAGGCAGAGAAGTCAAAACTCCTTCCCTGGCTTGGAAAAGGCGAAGCTAGAGCTGCACGACATGTGGAAAACAACGAGGGTTTCTGCATTATCAGTGTGTTTAATGTGGGAAATGTACAACACTACTGGGAGAGATTCTTTAATAGTACAGCACACTGTGTACTAGTAAAGACTGGGGTGCACTGACTGGTTTTCTGGTCAACCACGATCTTTAAAAAGCTTCACTTAGTTCAATACCACTTCATTTCATTTAGTTCAAAACCACTTGTTTTTTGAAAAGTCGCAAAATATAAAATTGCTAAGTTGGCAACAGTGGGGTAACTATAGCCTTTTGGTTTGCTGTTAAAGGATTTTTTCGCTCTAGCGGCCTTTGACTGGGCTGCATTGCACGTATTTATAAATGTAGAGGTTTCACAGAATTAGTATTAAAAATGTCTGCAGAGAAAAATCCAGAAATCAAGCTTTTACCTGAACAGAAAGAGACGAGGCATGGTCTGAGAGCAGGATCTGATGGTCTGCAGCAGAGAAATGCTTTAACATTAGGAGACATTCAGGCAAAATGTTTCTGCAGATCCTCCAACTTACCCTTTAGCGGTTGGTACAAGGTTGCATTCTCAGGCCAAGGCTCTGCAGCTGTTGATCAAAAACAAGCAGATTTTTCTTCTTCACACCAACTTTAAGTGGAATCTGTCTAACAGAAACTGTTTAACATTTTTATTCTAAAATCTACTAGATCAAAATTCAAGCACTGGAATATCCCCTGCTCCGTTAGCTACAAAGCCCAGAGTATTACCCCTCACCACTCTGCTTGACCACTTTGTCACATGATCAGATCATCCAGAAAACTGATATCTGATGCAATAAAATCTTGTTTTCAAGACTAATTCAAACTATAAGATGTATTTTGTTAAGCACGTATTTTGGTGCAAAGCAGTTATACAACTGAAAACTCTTAGGTTACTTTTAGGTTAACATGTTAACTGCAGAGTCTGCAATTGAAAAGTCAGGTGATGAACATCAAAACAAGAGCTGAAGCTCTTGTTTTGTTGTTCATCACCTTAGGTGAACTCCGGTATTTTCTACCTGGGATTAAACTGTCTAGCTGCAAATAGGTGGATTTACAACTCACGTCTTTCTTCTCTGATACTTTCTTTAAGCTGCACACCTCTAAATACACTTACTCCTTTCTTTTTAAATGCCTTAGCTTATATTAAGTTGATGAAATGTTTCAATTGGTGGATTCTTGCTGCTTTATAGCCTGCCAAATTTAACTGAAAGCAATACCCTTTGGGGCAGTTTTTTAATTTCTTTTTAATAACGTTTGTGTTAAATGTTTTGATGGGCTTACTTGTACAGGTCAAAACCTACAATTGACGCCTATGGAATCCTGGTTAGCCTGGCTGAGCTAGCTGGCTAATGATAGCCTAAAAATGGCTCGCTATTGAGGAACTAGGTGACCGCATTACCTGCCATTTGCGACACGAAAGCCTCCGCCGCCAGCGACATGTTGCAGTACTCTTTCTGTAACTGCAACCAGAGCTAAGAACAGTTCTGCTGCATGTAAGGTTAAAGACAAGTATTGTGAAGTCCTGCAACCTTCCGTCTGTGATTAACGTCCCCCAAGAAACTAAGCTACTCCGATGTTATGTTCCACTTTTCGCTAAGCCTAGCGTTCCTACTTCACGTTCTTTCAGCCTCAAAATTAGAATTTTACACTTTATATCTGGAGGTCAGTTTTTGTATTTTACTACAAACATGCACTGCAAATATACTTTACAGTACATGTACTATCCTTGCTTTTACCATGACATTCATATTCAAATATGTTTTTCTTTAATATCCCTAGCGAAAAAAATACTTTAGTATATTTCAAATATACTTACATTTGTGTAAGTACATTTTAAGTATGCTAAGTATTAAGTGTACTACCTATAAATATATACAAAGTATATTAAAAGTATGCTTGTACCAATTTTGACATTATAGCTTTAAGCACACTTAAATGTGCTTAAAGTGTGCTTTTTTGATTTAATTTGAGCATAAATCAAAAAACTTTATGCTCAAATTTTTTTAGCATAAAATTCAATTTTATGCTCAAAATTGAATTTTTTAAAATTCACTTAAAATTCACTTAACGACTACTTTGAATGATTAATTTTAGTATGTTTTAAATTACATTCGAATGTATACTTTAGACTAATAAAGTATGTGTGGAAGTCAGCAGAAAAAGACAAAAAAGTAATTTGAGTGTTGATTTATTCTCAATGTCTTCCAACCAAAACCAAATTGAGGTGGCTGAGCCAACTCAATTCAATTCAACTCAATTGGGTCCCGTGGTAACACATGAGTTGGCTGCAAACAGTCCACCAAAATACTCTCCTGATTACCCCCCAACCCCACCAAAAACTCCTTAGGTCCCCTCTAAAACATGGAATGGACCATCGTAAGGAGGCTAACGTGATGAATGGTGTGAGTCATGGCGGATAAATACATACTTGGCAGACATTAGGTCCTTTGGCACAAACACATGTGGAAGGCAGTGATGTGCTGCCAATGGGGCAAAAGATCTAGAATCCCCATTTAGAACTGTTCTACTCCCCTGGGAATCAACCGAACCCAGTGGACCAGGAAGAAATTCCCCTGGAACTCTCAAAGTCTGGCCCAGGACCAACTGCTGAAGAAAACCACAAGTCCTCTTTTGGAGCTGAATACAGGCACAACAAAACCCAAGGCAGGCGATATATCCAGCTATTATCCACCAATGAGGCTCGCAATGCAGCCTTCATTGTGCAGTGGAACCTCTCACAAAGACCATTGGGCCTGCGGATGGTAGGCAGTAGTAAGGTGGAGTTAAACCCCAAGGCTCTCTGCCACTGGAGCTCACTCTGAAGTGAACTGGTGACCTCTGTCTGAGGTCAAGTCCAATGGCACACCAAACCGAGACACCCTGGAGGAGATAAATCCCCGAGCCACATCAACCGAAGTGGTTGATGACAGCGGAACTGCCTCCGGCCACAGAGTAGTCAGGAGATAGGTTAAACCTCTGGAAGGTGGGAGCGGCCCCACTAAGTCCACATGCACATGTTCAAACTTCCGTTGCGGAACAGGAAAGTGATCCAGTGGAGCTTTAGTGTGCCATTGCACCTTGGCACGTTGGCAAGCCAAACAGGAAGCCGCCCATGTCAGTACATCTTTATGGAGTCCCGGGCACACAAACTTTGGCCCTACCAGTTTAATGGAAGCTTTAATGCCTGGGTGTAAAAGGGAATAAACATTTACACCCAACTTTCACTACCAACTAGTAGGGACCAAAGGCCGAGGTTTGCCAGTTGAGACATCACAAAGAAGGGTTGCGCCACACTCATGACCTGATTGAGTGATTTCACCTGACAGTGCTTGGTAATAATTTTCTTCCACAACAATCCTCACTGTTCTTAGGAAGGAGAAATGTCAGTTTGTCTGCAGTAATACTGTGACATTGTATTAAAACAATACTCTGTCCCTGGTGAAATATTCTTCACATTTCTTCTAAACTGTACCTATTGTTTTATTGTGCTAATTTTCATGAGCATGGTATCTGTAAACTTTGAATGTATTGACAATTTGTACAGTTCTGTGATAGTATATTGGCAATGTACTCTTGAAAAATGTGGGTAACAGTTTATTTGACAGGGTGTGCATAAGACTGACATGAGACTGTCATAAACATGACATAACACCTTTCACGAACATGAAGGTCTCTGTTGTCATGAAGTGTTATTCAGTAAATTATGACACTTTTAATGAGAAGTTGCTTTAAAAAGTTGGATTAGTAGTCCATTAAAAGAGCCAAGTTTGCATTATTTTGTAAATAATGACACAGTAATGCAAAGTTGGCACTTTTAATGGACTTTTAATCCATCTTTTAAGGCAACTTTGCATTAAAAGTGTCATTATTTACCGAATGACACTTCATTGACAACAGAGTCCTTAATGTTCATGAAAGGTGTTATATCATGTTTATGACAGTGTCATGTCAGTCTTATATACACCCCATCAAATAAAGTGTTACCAAAATGGTAATATATTGAATACACAATGTAATTTGTTTCACCTGTAGAGTGTGCTGTAATTTATCCTTCTGTGTTCTGGTAACCTGATGTGTTTGCAGTACTGTAGTGTGTATGTGTATGCATGTAATGTACAAAGTGGCAAAGCAGAATAATAAGACATTAAGTAACTAAAAAGCGTACTTCATTAGCAATTATAATAAACCAAAAGTGTAATTGTAGCATACTGTAATAACACTACAAATATATTAAATATGTAATGCCAATATACTGAAAAATACATTCTAAATATATTTAAATGTAATTCAATCACAAGAATAGTACATTCAAAATATACTAATCAAGCACGTTTATATTATATGTCTACATTGCCACTCAGTGGTGGATGTTGTGTGTCTTGTCTCTATGCTGCTGTAACTGCAATTCAATCTGGAGAGACTCAGACGGAGATAAGAAGACAATTAGAAGAGCTTATTGACAAACAGAATTTAAAGTCTTTGGCGCTCGGGCCCCGGCTGGGGATAACGGTTATCGCAGCGTTAGCGATAGGCTTCAGATGAGCATTTCCGATTCTGTTAGGAACGTCATCCCCCAGGGCCCGGCACTGGTGGTGGAGGTTGAAGAAGGGTGCGGGCCTCAGGACCGGGCGAATGGAGGAGAAAGGGTGGTGGTGGGTGGGGCTCGGCTGGAGAGCGAAGGACACCATGAATGAAGGTCCTTATCAGCTGGGACTCGGTCGATGATTGGACGTGACGTGGCTTGGTCCGGCGTTGATAGGTCGACGATTGTGGGCAGGTCGCTTCAATTAACGGGTCCCGGTGGGGATAAAAAAGTCTTCCAGTTTGAATTTGCGCCTAGGCTTCATAATAATTTCCCTGCTGGAATGAATAAAGTAATTCTATTCTATTCTATTCTATTCTATTCTATTCTATTCTATTCTATTCTATTCTATTACATAAAAGCAATATACTTAAAGTATGCTAAGTGTAACTTAAGTTGTTCCAAAAAAAGTTTGTGAAAGTACACCTAGTAAAATTTAAATTGTGCTTTAATACAATTTAAATACTCTTAATATACACTAAGCACAAAATTAGTTGTTCCAAAATGTCACACTTTAAGTTAACTAATCCTAAGCGAACTTGAAGTATACCCATTATTAGTTGGACTTAAAGCATGCTTAAGTATACTAAAATTTAACATACTTTGTATATTTATTTTTCACACCAGGGATCTTCTTAAATACTATATATTTGTTTAAATTCCCATTTTTATGATGTTTTCATTATTATCCTTTGTATAAGGGAAATGCTTTGTGATTTTTGTTGTCTTTGAAAGGTGCTGCCAAGAAATGGCTCACTTTTAGTACCCCCAAATTAGTCACAATATTTTTTCGAGGACAACAAAGTTGGTGTTTTGGAGTAGCCATCACACACAGAGAATGTGTTTGCTGAATTGAAAAAGTGTGTAGGGAAAGCCTGACTTAGTTACATTGGTTCTGACATGACAAATGGAGAAAAATTACAGCAAACTATTGTGGAAACCTTATGGAAGAAGACCCAAAACATTTGACCCATGTCTGGCAGTTTAAAATTCAATTCCACCAAAGCTTTTGAAAACATTCTCTTTTCCATTTTCTTAGATTTAGCATAGAAAAATTGTAGAAAACTGTAATAGAACAAGAAAAGTTAAATCTTATTCAATGTCAGAAAGTTAAAAAAGAGAGTTGTGTGTCTTGGAATGAAAATATTTGGTTTCAACTCTGAAAGCTGTGTTGGACTCTGGTGGCTTTGCTTTTGATCCTGTGGTACAGTTTGCCTGAGGCAGCAGTTCAGACAGTTCATCAACAGGGTGTATGAGGACAGCGCCTCCCTCAGAGGAGCAGACACACTGCACTGAGCCTTCTCTGCTCATCTCTTCTTCTCTTTATGAGATTCATTAATGAACTCTATAAGCAGTTGACTTATGACAGTTGGCTGCACTGGGAACCGATTGTCCCAGTGCAGCTTGTCCCAGGCTTGTGTGAAGCCTGGGACAGAGGCATCACATAAATGCATACCATACTTTCAGACTTTTATTTCGTAAGAAAAAAATACTCCAGCAATTTCACAACGGTGGACTGTTTTGGTTCTGTTGTATCATGCAAACTCTACCCAAAATAAATTGAATTTCAGGGCCATAGCGCTACAAACATGAACTATACTGCAGAAACACAAACTTTTAACAAGTATTTTTGTCTAGTTTCTAGTGAAAATATCTCGGTACAGCAGTGACGTGCGGTGAGGTTCATAGCTGGTGAGGCACTGACTTAATCATATTAAGATGTACAAATATAGACCCCCTGCATGTTATTGTTTACATAAGGAAATTTCGCGCATGTGGACAACGCTGGAGGGCAAAAAGACTATTTCCGTTCACTCAATCAAACTTGGACATGTAGATATTATTCATTTCGTGCTGTGCTCCACAGCGAAGGGAAAACCGTTAAAGTACAACTCAAAACCACGTCTTTTGTCGCTCTCGGTATCAGCGCAGCTACGCGCAGACTCGTTGCCATAGCAACTGACAACAACGCCACAATAAAAAACACTCAAATATTTCCCACGCAAAAAGCAGAACATTCAGTCTGTTGCAGTAGTATTGTTTTAGTATTATTTTGCGATTATTAATTAATTGCTGTGGTAAGAGGAGAAAACTATAAATATATCGCTGCACTTGACCTTGTTGTATGGCTAGCTGCATGGCTAGCTCGCTTACAGTATCTTACTCTGCAGTTGTGGAGTCACAATGTCTGGGATCATGAGCGCCCCCTGCCATGAGGCAGGAGAACTGCCTGCCTCACCTCGTTTCTGATCGCTCTTCAGCACATGAAACACGTTACGCACACAATTGGTGACAAAAAAAAAAAACACTGTACATTATATACATAAGCTAAATTATGGAAAATCAGCTCATACATTAAATGTTTTTTAGCCATTTTATTGGCGACGTACAGACAGGAGGAACATGCTCTCAGAATGGCAGCCAGTGCAGTTAGCGAGAGGTTGCGCAATCCCAGGTGAGGCTCAGCTCGCTGCTGCCTCACCAGCTTCGCTTCCGAGCGTTTGAATGGGAAAATGCAGAAATTCAGCGATTTTGAAGAAAAAATAATCTGAACTTTTTTAAATTAAATGAAAAATAGGTATAGTACAAACCACAGGGTGAAAATAGCAATATAAATGATTTTATCATTATTATTTTCCCCTGACCGCACGTCACTGCGGTACAGTTGAAACAGACTGACAATACTTAGTAATATTTTTGTGTTTCTACAGTGTAGTTCAAGGCTTGACGTACTATCTGCGCAGAGGACCCAACGTAACCACACGGGGGCGATGCTGTCCCATAACAGAGTCCTTTGAATCTGTCCGGGGCGGACCCCGCCTCTCCAGCGGCCCATGGAGATGGTCACCAGCCTCTCTTAACCCTGCATGAAAGGGTGTGTGGATGCATATGCGTTTTGGTGCGGTTGTGGGCGGCATTAAGTTTCTGTCAGTCTCTTCTTGCCTGTCCTGCACTTTTCAGCTACTGCACCGGAAAGTGCCAATTATTGTTTCTGAGCTCTCAGTCCTCGAATCCCATTCATCGACACTCCATCAGAGGACCATACGGATATGGGTAGACCTTTCTTTCCAGACAGACCATCGGTTTCCCACCTGGGTGAATCACACAAGCAGCCTGAACTAAAATAATCATGGCGAGGCCCTTTAAGAGGTGGAACATTAACGAATGGAATCGAAATAGAAATGTTTCTGATTATGGAACAATATTGGCTCACCTCTGCTGGATCATAGTTCTGTTCTAACAAAGATCGTTTATCCGACAGAGCATCTCTCCTTTGTTAAATAATGTATTTACCTTATATGGACACCAATTTTACAGCTTGAATGCATTCATTCAAATCCTTTAGACTAATTGGATGAGGGATTGACGGATTCTAATTTTGACAGATAAAATAATGAAAAAACATGATACACAGAAGATGCACACTTTTATTTTTGTCATTTGTTATTATCAAAACATTTTCACGTATAAAATGTCCAGAAGAGGACTTTTCGTTTTTGTTTTATGTTTTTTTTTAAAGGACGTACATAAAAGGAAATAAGAACAAAAATTGGCTTAAAGAATAAAATGCGTTTCTAAATAATAATTAAAATAAGTACTGGCTTACATGGGCTTAAATAGCACATTGAAGTGGAATGAAAAAGAAGTGTTTTTTTCTTGAAGGGGAAAATTAATTTAATTTGAATGAATAAAACATTTCAGGAAGTTTGTGAAACCATGTAACCCTGAGAGAATCAGCTGAATTTACACAATTTAGCTGCTCGAACAAATAAAGTCGTGCCTATAAATGCCTGATCCATTTTATGTTCTTTTTTTTCAATTCAAATTGAAAACAAAATAATACTAATATGGCTACTGTCCTACAAAAATGCTAAAACAATATTTATGCAACTATTCTACTGGTCAGCCATTGAACAATTTGGTCTTGTTTTTAAGCGCCGGCTCGCGGACCATTTTGGTAGCGTGCACACTCATAAATTATTTTAACTTTATAGGTAGCTATTAAAAACCCTGTATTATATACTTATTTACCCTGTAAAAATAAAAACCCTGTTTCTCCAAAAGAACCAACATTAACATTTGTGGCACCGTGCTTATAGTGCCGATCGGGTATTAAGGTGGGGGATAATTCGTGTTTGTATCAAAGGAGCGACAGACAGTTAAGGTCACCATAATACATTCATCGATTACTCATATATGAGGCCGGACCTTGATACAACATCCTTCAGAATACAAACAATAATAATAAAATAACATCACAACGCTTTAAAGCAGTTCAAATAT